>NC_085002.1:27551273-27591273 GCF_963854185.1 Sardina pilchardus | reverse complement strand
GGGGTGTGTGTGTGAGCATCAGGAGGGGTGTGTGTGTGTGTGTGTGTGTGTGTGAGAGAGAGAGAATGTGTGTGTGTGTGTGTGTGTGTGTGTGTGTGTGTGTGTGTGTGTGTTGCGCAGCAAAGCACAGCACATCGCAGCACAGCTTCCTCAGAGCAGGATCAAAACAGGTCCTTTCCCAACATCAGGAAACCCTGTCTGGGAGGGTGTATTGAGTGCGTGTGAGTATGAGAGAGAAACAGACTGTGATAGGAGAGAGTGAGAGTGTGTGTGTATTTGTGCGTGCATGCGTACGTGTATGTGTGTGTGTGTGTATGTGTGTGTCTGTATCAAGGAATGATGAAAGGCCTGACCCCCCCAAAAAACACACACACACACACACAATCTGTGCTTGGTGACACCCAAACACTACCACCACCACCACCACCACCACAAGACCATCACCCAACGTTGCTCAAAAGCCTCCCCAGAAGAAGCACCTCTCAGGCAGCCTGGCTCCGCACAGAATCTGCCCCGGTACCACCGAGCTCGACCACGACCGGCTATTAATAGGGCCGGCGGTGTCCTCGCAGGAGGCCAGTCCTGGGGAAGGACAGAGCAACAGGCACATGGCTGTCACAGGGCTGCTAACCTTTCCACAGCCATGCTGTCACAGGACACGGCTAATTTACGGCGGCTTGACGTGTATGTGGGGCGGCATCTGAGGAAAGGGACATTTAATGGGGAGGGGGGGATCAATGGGACATGAAATTTATAGTGTTGGGGGTGTGGGCACTCTAGAGGGATTTATTATGGGGGCATTGTGGAACAGGTTGGGAGGAGCGGGAGGGGGGGTCATCATTTTTCTCTGGGCAGGTTGTATCAATCATAGGAACCTGAAATGTGTTTTGTGTTTGTGTGTTTGTTTGTGTGCTTTTTGTTGGGGGGGGTCAGGCAGACGGGGAGGGAGGGAGGGAGGGTTCATTGGACGGCCAGAGATGTGGAGCATTTTTGGGGGTGGCATGGAGGTGCGCTGGGGGTGTGCTGGGGGTGCGCTGGGGGTGTGCTGGGGGTGTGCTGGGGGTGGCATGGAGGTGCGCTGGGGGTGTGCTGGGGGTGGCATGGATGTGCGCTGGGGGTGCACTGGGGGTGGTATGGAGGTGCACTGGAGGTGGCATGGAGGGATGGCATGGAGGTGCTCTGGGGGTGGCATGGAGGTGCGCTGGGTGGCATGGAGGTGCTCTGGGGGTGGCATGGAGGTGCGCTGGGTGGCATGGAGGTGCTCTGGGGGTGGCATGGAGGTGCGCTGGGTGGCATGGAGGTGCGCTGGGGGCCGCAGAAGGCACACGCGTTAGGCGTGGTTGTGCCGCTGAAGTCATAGATACTAAAATGGCATGACACTTGTTTGGAAAGGGGAAGCACTGTCATAATGGTTATTGTCTCATCAGAGAAGCATCCTAGTGTGTTTGTGTGTGTGTGTGTGTGTGCATTGTGTGTGTGTGTGTGTGTGTGTGTGTGTGTGTGTGTGTGTGTGTGTGTGTGTGTGTGTGTGTGCATTGTGTGTGTGTGTGTGTGTACGTGCGTGTGTGTGTGTGTGTGTGTGTGTGTGTGTGTGTGTGTGTGTGTGTGTGTGTGTGTGTGTGTGTGAAAGGGGGTGATTGACCTGTTGTGTGGTACATGCTTGGGCAGAACTCCCACTGCCCATCACGTGTCCGTCATTTCGTCGCCTGTCCCAGAGAAGACCAATGGGAGCCCTGCATCCGCACTAGCTGTCAGAGGCTGATATTTCTCTGCCTGGAGTCCCACAAGGGCACCAGGGCTGAGCCAGCTTATGCAGTCACCATAGCCTAATAGAGATAAAGGACACACACACACACACACACACACACACACACACACACACACACACACACACACACACACTGATGTAACAAAGTTTTCTCAACACTAGTACTGAAGGTTATGGAGAGTGTGTGTGTGTGTGTGTGCGCGCGCGGGCGTGTGTGCGTGCGTATGTGTGTGTGTGTGTGTGTGTACTGTATGTTTGTGTGTGTAAGTATGTGTGTATGTATGTGTGTTAACCTAACCAAATATGGCTGCTTGTAACGTGTCCCTTATTGAATGCTTGTGAGTGTAACTGCTCGTGTGTGAATAGTCCACTGTTCACATACAAGGGCTACTAATCAGGTGGGTTCCCCCTGATTTATGTGTGTGTGTGTGTGTGTGTGTGTGTGTGTGTGTGTGTGTGTGTGTGTGTGTGTGTGTGTGTGTTGAGGGGTTGAAAGGAACCCCCTCATCAGACCGCACACCGCCCCATTGAGCTGGTAAGGTCCTGACACACCCCATCCCACAACCACCTCACCCTAGCACACACACACACACACACACACACACACACACACACACACACACACACACACACACTCAGTCATTCATACACATCCCCACTCTCCTCTCCTCCGTGACCACGAGCACCCTAAAGCCCCTTTCTGTTGGACAGCTCCTCCAGAGGATGAACGAGCCCTGACTGGGGCCTCCCATTGCACTCTGGAACCTTTCTAGGGGCTTGTTTACAAGTCGATGTCCACAGCTATGGGCCTGTTTTTGCCCTTCTCCTGCTCTGGGTGTTACTCCAGCGCTCCACTCCTCCTCTCCTCCACTCCTCTACCTCTTCCCTCCTCTCCTCCACCTCTTCCCTCCTCTCCCCATGAAGGCGGGCCTGTACCGTATTCCTGGATAGAGATGTTTTCTTTCTTTCTCTCTCCCTCCTCTCTCTCCCTCTCTCTCCTCTCTATCTCTCTTCCTCTCTCTCTCTCTCCCTCCTTTGCTTTCACACGAGTGAGATGTGTAGCTTTTCTTCTCAGATGTTTTCCTCCAGAATCTTTACAGTCTTGCAGGGCCATTAAATGGTCCATTAGACAGGACAGGAAACGTACAGTCCATTACATGTGTGTGTGTGTGTGTGTGTGTGTGTGAGGGGTTAGAGAGGCGACAGCTCTGTTCCCCAGACCACCCTGCAGGCTACACTCTCTGGGAAAACAGCATGCGTCCATTGGGGGGTGGGGATAAGAGTGTGTGTGTGTGTGTGTGTGTGTGTGTGTGTGTGTGTGTGTGTGGTGGTATGGAGTGAACATTCCCTGGAGTACCGCTTTCAGCTCATGTTTTATGGGAGGAAGAATACGTGTGGTTGCACAATGTGCTGGTAAACACACTCTTGCTCAGAGGAGCATACACACCATGCCAGTCAGAGAACAGGCTCTGTGGAAACAGACTCGATCCACACACCCACACACACACTCTCGGGAGCACACTCTCTACCGGAACAGACTGTTCATACACACACACACACACACACACTCTACCGGAACACACTCTGTTCACACACACACACACACACACACACACACTCTGTCCACACACACACTCTTCTCCGACGCCTTCACAAGGACCCAGAGCTTTTACTGTAGGTGAACGTAGTCCGTGGTGCACTGGGAGGAAGGCTCAGTGTGTGTGTGTGTGTGTGTGTGTGTGTGTGTGTGTGTGTGTGTGTGTGTGTGTGTGTGCGAGGGAAAGAGAGGGATGAACAGAAAAAAAGGAAAGAGCAAAACAGTTCTTTGTTGTTGTTCATATGAATTGATTATCACATGCTGGTGACACTGTGCATTGTACTCATTTGCCCTGGCAATGAGGCTCATTTGAACTGAACTCAGATTTACAGGGCGGGGAAAGGGACAGACAAGGGGACGGGGGGGTGGGGGGGGGGTATGTGTGTGTGTGTGTGTGTGTGTGTGGGGGGGGGGGGGGGGGGGGGTGGTGTTTACAACTTTCCTCGGTGGTTTTCAAATGAGTCATTACTAGAAAAACATCCAGTTACACCACCTGCTCTGCTGGACGCCAGAGGAGTGAGAGAGGACGCACACACACACACACACACACACACACACACACACACACACACAGAGGACGCAGGGCAATGGGACAACAGGGCGACGGGGTGCCTGTTGATCCATGTCCTTGTATGTGTGTGTGTGTGTGAGAGAGAGAGAGAGAGAGAGAGAGAGAGAGAGAGAGAGAGAGAGTGTGTGTGTGTGTGTGTGTGTGTACGGGGGTCACTGCGTCTGATCATAACCCATCTGACGACTGCCCTCAGTTGTGCCAAACTGGCACTGCCGCACTCTGGAACCTGAGCCTGCCTTTGTGTCTGTCTCTCTCTTTTTCTGTCTCTCTGTCTGTCTGTTTCTCCCTCACTCTCTCAATCTCCCTTTTCTCACTCTGTCACTATCTGTCTCTTCCCTGTACTCTCTTGCTCTATCATTCGGTCTCTCTCTCTCTCTCCCTCTCTCTCTCCCTCTCTGTCAATTTGATTAAATGTGAATGAGCTTTGTTGTCATAACAGATTTAACATTGTATTAGTTTGAAGGAAATCTCTAGGAGGAGAGAAGAGGAAAGGCGAGGAGAGGAGAAAAGAGAAAACGTAACTGTAAACCTAACTGTTACACCACAACCTGTTGTATCTGTCTGTATCCATCCTCTCTCTCCCTTTCTCTCTCCCTCTCAAACCCCCCCCCCCCCCCCCCCTCCTTTTTTTGGCCTCATGCCCACTCTGACGGGATGTTTTCATCCCCCGGTCAGTGGGGTTCTCATGAAAGCATGCCAGGAGTCAGTGTTGGGAAGGGTGTGTGTGTGTGTGGGGGGAGAAGGGAGGGGGGGGGAGTTTTTGAGTGTGTTTTTTGGGGCCACCGATTGCAATAGAGAGAGAGAGAGAGAGAGAGAGAGAGAGAGAGAGAGAGAGAGAGAGAGAGAGAGAGTGTGTGTGTGTGTGTGTGTGTGTGTGTGTGTGTTTGCATGGGGGCTGGGTATTACATGTACAGCTTTTCTCAGTCATTTTGGTACATTTCTCGAATCATCCTTGAAATTTGCAAAACAGTAAGTGCATTTCTCAAAACAATTTGTACAAATAGCAAAACACCATGGATTACCTGCAAAAGCCAGTTTCTTTCTCAAAATCCTTAGTTAACCTCTCTAAACGAAATATCTGTGAACATGTCAGTGCATCAGAATGACAAGTCCTTGTTCGATTGTGCATGGATAAGACAGTCAAATGTCAGTATAACAGTGTACTCTGGAGGGATGTTCTGATGTAAACTTTGGCGAAAATTTTGATGATATTTTTTGTAAATTGTAGGTTACACCTTAGTGTATGTGGGAGTTTGATTGCAAGAGACTGGACAAGATTCACATTTACGCTTTTACTGTTTTTTACAGTAATTTGCTGACAGACCATGTCATTGTGATACAGAAAGGAAAAGACAGCACTGCAAGGGGGGAAAAAGAAAAAAAGTAGATATGTGAACATAGAACAATCTCCTTTGGGAAAACTGTACATGCAGTGCTGTAAGAATTACACAGAATTACAGTCTTCCTACACCTCCAAAGTGACTGAGAAAAACTGTAGTTGGGGGTGTTTGTTTTAGCAGTGTGTGTGTTGTGTGTGTCCCTATAAGACTGGGAGAGATGGCAGTCCTTGGTTAAAGGTCTGCTGGCCAGACTCCAGACGTGGTTTCCGGATGGAGCCTGTGTTCTGAGACTCTCTCTCTCTCTCTCTCTCTCTCTCTGTGTGTGTGTGTGTGTGTGTGTGTGTGTATGGTTTATGGAGAGAGCCTGTGTTCTAAGACACTGTGTGTGTGTGTGTGTGTGTGTGTGTGTGTGTGTGTGGTTTACGGAGGGAGGCTGTGTTTTCACTTGAACTCCAGCAACCCCATTGAGAGAGGAGAGAGAGGGGGAGAGAGTGCAGCTGAACAAGTGCAGGAAGAAAACATGTACTGCCTGACCCTTCTGCCAATTCTGTCACCCCCTCCACCTCTCCCTCTCTCTGCTCGCTCTTTACTCCTTCTCTCTTTACTCCTCTTCTCCCTCTCTTTACTCCTGCTCTCCTCCTCTCCCTCTCTTTACTCCCTCTCTCCTGCCTCTCCTCCTCTCTCTCTCTCTCTCTTTACTCCTTCTCTCCTGGCTCCCCTCCTCTCCCTCTCTTTACTCCTTCTCTTCTGCCTCTCCTCCTCTCTCTTTACTCCCTCTCTCCTGCCTTCTCTCGTCCTCTCCCTCGCTCTCTCTTCCCCTCTTCGCCCCTCAATTCAGTAAGATCAATATTCATTGTAAGGTCAATATTGCCAAACCATATAACTTGTGACATTAATACAAATAAATGAGAAGTGTAGAGAAGATAAAGATTAAACAAATATACAATTGACAGTAACAACAATAAAATTAAATTAATAATACATCTTATGCAACTCTCCCTCTCTCTCTCCTTCCCACTTCCCATAATTCTCCCTCTCTATACCTCTCTTTCTAGACTTTTCCCTCTCTCTTTCTCTCTTTCCATAGGCTACTTTTCCCTCTCTCCTTCTTTCTTCCCATACTTCTCCCTCTCTACCTCTCTCTTTCTAGACTTTTCCCTCCCTCCCTCTCTCTCTCCATTTCCTGTAAATGAGGCACACTGTTGATCATATGCTTTCTCAGACCAAAGCCGAACTTTGACTTTTAACGAGCGGGGTCATGAGTTCAGAATATAGCACATATCCTTACGACCTGTATGCTAAGTGCCTTGTAGCACCAAATTGGCAACCACTCAGTATACAATGGGTCTCTGACTTAATCTCTCTAAATGGACATACCATTGATTAAGGCACAGATTTTGAAATATACGTCACTATGACAATGATTATAGATTGTTGATATAGATTATAGATTATAATATGATATGCAATATATAAAGTCACATGCAAAACTATTATTATATGTCTCTACTATTAATCAAGAGGCATTATGGAATTAATGGTCTATAAAAGAAAATTAGCTAAATATAGGTCAAAGCTAACACACTTGTCTTGCAGGCATTCGTTTTGGTCTAAATCTAGCCCAATGAGCTAATTAGATAACATTTAACACAATTTTCTCACAGAGACATCATAGCCGGATGAACCCAAATGAACCTGTTAGCAGTCTGGCAAGGAGGCCATTGACATAAGTTCTGCCCACCTCAATTAGCTATGCTAAGCTAGGCTAATACTGAGTGCATCAGACTGAGTTTCTGTGCGCATGAGACAAGAGCATGTATCATCTTATATAACTCTGGGGGAGATGGTGAATAAGCTTATTTTCACTGCATGTTGCAGTGTTGCAGTGTTAGCATCAGAAATATATTGAGTTATGATGCCAGTTTATTGGGAAAAGGAAAGTATCTTAACCAGTGTAACACATTCATATATTATATTTAGCCTTGAAGCCTGCCTGAATTTGCCCTATACAAAATAATGTGTGGTTGAATATTCATTATATTTAGCAGACCCTTTTTTATCATCCAATGTGACATATATGTCAACTACTGTATATTACAAGAGATTACATTGTCTTCAGAGCAACTTGGGGTTTAGTGCCTTGCTCTATGGCACAATGGTGGAAAAGGGGAATTGAACTGACAACTTTCAGGCTACTGTACACTAGCCCAGCCTTAACCACTACACTACCACCACCCTACAGGCTGCTGTACACTAGCCCAGCCTTAACCACTACACTACCACCACCCTACAGGCTGCTGTACACTAGCCCAGCCTTAACCACTACACTACCACTGCCGCACCGGTTTTGGCTGTTCTGTTGCTCTGAATTGGTTAGGTTTATCCAATTGCAGAGGCAGTTTTCCCTTGAAGTGGTTGAAACTCCCCCCCATAATCATAAAACCAATGGTGTGGTACCTGACTCAAACTCTGAACAGAACTGAGTCTAGCTATGTCAGGCTAACATACATTATCATAGCTAGCAATGTGATCATTTATAAATGAACAGTGGATTGGAATGTCATGTTTGGAACTATGAAATTTGATACTCATGTACAGTATGCGTAGACTACTACTGTACATGTGTACATTCATAACAAAAAAGACAACCCATGAATGCATGAAAAACAGTGCAAAAACAGGATGAATACGGTGCAAGACTGAAGCGTACATGTTAAAAACATGGCTCTTTGAGTCCTCACTCCAGATGATCCGTGTATACAGTATGGCTGTGTAAGGCTCTGGGTGACGTGGAGTCCAAATAACAGTGTAAGCGGCAAAATAACAGAGGATGTCACACTATTTATCACGTATGACATGTTAAGACAGTAAATCACGCACACGCACACGCACACACACACACACACACACACACACATGCATGCACGCACACAGACACTCACGCACGCACACACACACACATACTGTAGATACACAAATGCAAACTGTCCGCAGAGGGCGCTGAGGCCAGTAAAGACTGAACCCTGCAAATAATCCCACCAGTGGCCAATGCTAAAGACACACACACACACACACACACACACACACACACACACACACACACAAGCTGTTCTACGTCTGTAGGGGGCATCAAGGCCAATCCAAGTGACTGAACTCTGCAGAATAATAGGCTAGTGGTCCACCAGAAGCATGTGCTCACACACAGTACAGGATAGGATCAACACACACGCACACACACACACACACACACACACAGTACAGGATAGGATCAACACACACACACACACACACACACACACACAGTACAGGATGGGATCACGGTGAGCCTTTGATTTTTTAACCTATGTCCGTAGAGTGCACTGGGGGCATTCAAAGTGACTGAACTCTGGAATTACATGTTGATGGTATACTACTGTCCACTGGCTATGTAGCACACACCCACACACACACACACACACAGTGTTTTATGTTTGCAAAGGGCATCGAGGGCAGTAAGTGATTGAACTCTGGAGATTTACATGTTAGTGGTCCACTATTGGCCACTACCCATGTAGCACACATGTCACACACACACACACACACGCGAGCGCACATGCGCACACACACACACACACACACACACACCAGTGTACTGTCCTCTAACCATAGAGTGCATTGGGGCCAGTGAACAGGGCACTGAACTCTACAAAATAACATGTTTATGGCCCACTAGTGGCGATTCATTCACACACATCAAAAACATCAGAGCCATTCTCTGTTTCTGTTGATGGTCTATTAGGGGTTACTGCCACACACACACATTACATTATATTACAATACATTATAATACATTACATTACAATACATTACATTACATTTGCCCGATGCTTTTTAACCAAAGTAACTTACAACACAGTAAACATTTTAAGCAATTCTAGAACAATTCTAGGAAAAATGTGAAAAGGTAGAGAGCAGTACGAATAAGAGCATCAGAGAGTGCAATGGTCCGTAGGGAGAATGTGGCTATAGGAATGACCGCCTCCTTCTTGTCCCTTGTCAAGGTTGCAGCGGTCGTGGACAACTCAACAGGCACAATTAGATGGTAAGTCAAGGAGCAGCAAGACTAGTTGTGACACACACACACACACACACACTCCCGCGCTATGGGAGGACATGACACACAGAGTGTGCCGAGTCATCAAGTGCAACAGATGAGACTGATGAGATGCGTGATCACATGTACATACTGATACATGTATACATATTACTGTAGGGCTACGCAATTAATACATTTTAAATCGTAATCGCAATTATGTGTTTAATTCGATGTTAAAATGTGAAATCGTAAAATCGATTTCTCATTTTAACTATTACGGTACTTATGTTTGCAAGTATTGAACATGTATTATTAATAATTAATTTTGTCTAATAAGAGCAAGATTTGCACTTAAATCCCAATGGGGAAATTGTTTGCAAAATGTTCAATAAAAATCAGCATATTTGAAATAATTTCTTGCCTTTTGTCATTTCACTAAATAATCGTATAATCTTAATCGAAAATCAGATTTTGAGAAAAGAAAATTGTGATTTTATTTTTGGGCAAAATCGAACAGCCCTAATACATACAGTATAAAAATGGAGTATGTGAGTAGCCACACTCACGCATACAGTATATATACGCTCACACACACACACACACACACACACATATATCGCTCTAGGTCGGCATAGTGCAGCGAGGTCAGTGGAAGTGAGTGAACTCTATATAATTGCATGTTGATGGTATGCTGGTGCCTGCGTAATCGTACCCCTCAAGGCCGCACACACACCCCACCCACCCACTCATAAGCTTCATGTACTGTATTTCTTTCAACCTGATCGATCTCTCCGGGAGCCTCCTCCTCAAGGCCCCTCGACCAGCGTGGACTCTGGACACCAGCCCTACTTTGGTGCCATAAACTTGTTGTTCTGCCTAAACTCTCACTGCTGGGCAAACAGCGGCAGAGCAAACAGGAGGAGAGAGAGAGAGAGAGAGAGAGAAAGAGAGAGAGAGCGGGGTGAGATGCATGGGGTGTTTTTCCATGCCGTGTCCAGAGAGAACACTCACGTGACCCCGCCCTCGCCCTCGTCCTCGTCCGTGCGTCCGCGTCGTGCCACGCCGCGCGAGCAGCGGCGAAGTTGCGTCTCTTCCTCGCCGCACCCACTCCGACTCCGAGGAGATTTACGACAAAACAACGCTAATGACGGGCGCTACAGCCCCCCCCCCCCCCCCCCGGGGCCCGCTCGCCAGCCTGCGCCAAGCGCTAAATATGTTGTTTGCGTTCCGTTCACAATGGCCGAGGGCCCGCGCTACACGTCCTGGGGGTCTGCAGACACCTGAGCGCACCTATGCCTTGTAATTAAAAGGCGCACGGTGTCACATCACCATTATCGCTTTTATGTTCTTGCCTGCCTGGGATCGGAATGGCACCTGTATTAACTTGCCCAATTCAGCGCTTTAGATGTGACGTGAAATTGGACAAAACAAAGGGGAAGTGAAACTGAAAAAGAAACACTGATTTGATCACAGTCATATAACTATAATTGCCACAATATAACACATAGAACTACATCATGTACTGTAATACCATATCACACATACATAATTAACACTCTGTATATTGCCTACATTTACCTTCAAAGCTAAATGAACTCATTTGCATTAAATCCATAAGTGGTCATTCACCAACACATGAGTAAGTGTTTTTTATCTGTATTCCAGAATCTCTTCAGTCCTCACACTCAATACATTCTATTTCACTATGCATTCCAGAATCTCTTCAGTCATACTTTATGTTGACAGGGACAACAAGGCCACCCATAGCATCTATTTATTTCTAAATGTACGTACATACTGTATTTATTCCTTTATTCTTATACATAACGTACTGCCCTTACTCTTTTGTACTGCTTTATGTTATGTTATGTTATTGTTGAGTGTTGTAATTGAGTGCAAAGATTGTTCAGAGTTTTCTATTTCACTATTGATTCATAAACATTAGCCTGGAATTAACATGACCGAGTTCTCAGTCTGTCTAATATCACACCCTTGTCCTTCAGCAACAGACGTGATTTCAGGACAAACATGTTTGTTCAACTTGATATCATCAGACATCTGGCGTGCGACACCAAGCCACACCTGGGCCAGACTTGGCCCCGAACCGGGCCAAAACCTCCTCCGCTCCGGAGTCCCTTTGCCAGATGAGACTGTTTTCTCGACAGTGAACTTGGCTCGGGCTGCGGGCTGAATTGGAAACATGTGTGAGTTGTGATTGATGTGTGATGGTATGAGCATGCTAACTGGGAGCGTCGGATAAATGCTTGGATTGAGACAGCGCCGAAACATGTCATTTCGGAGCGGCTAGTAAAAGCTCCCCACGGCGTTTTCGACAGTTCCTGTGGACTGATCCGTGCACACGCAGGTCACCGGGGCCGTTCGGCACTACAGTAGGTGGTCTATACGTAGGCACAGGCACACACGCACACTTTAAGAGCTCAGTGGCCGCACACCACACACACACACACACACACACACACACACACGCACACACACACGCACACACACACGCACGCACACACGTCATACCATCATGTGCACACACAAAAACAGACACATAATCATGTGCACACTCACACCCACACACACGCGCTCATGCTCACGCTCACGCTCACACACACACACACGTCATACCATCATGTGCACACACAAAAACACACACACCACACACAAAATCATGTGCACACACACACACACAAGCTCACACACTCTCTCTCTTTCTTTCACATACACACACATACACACACACACATACTTTAAGAGCTCAGTAGTCACACACTTTGATC
Organism: Sardina pilchardus; assembly: GCF_963854185.1. Lineage (NCBI taxonomy): Eukaryota > Metazoa > Chordata > Actinopteri > Clupeiformes > Clupeidae > Sardina > Sardina pilchardus. Next base: position 27,579,136 of record NC_085002.1, on the reverse strand, counting down.
CACACGCTTTGATCTAATACCTCTGTTTTCAATACCGAGTCAGAGTTCAAGCCGTCACTTCATCACCCCCACCCCCCCCCCCCCCCCCCCACACACACACACACACACACACACACCACCTCCCACCCCACCCCACCCCTCGCCCCCGTTAAACTCAACTGAACAAACTCAGCCCCCGTCCAAACATATTTGAGGCTTTATTCCTGAGAGCTCGGCGCAGGCCTGGCCAGGCGACGCCCCTGGTCACTGGGCTGGGCTGGGCTGGGCGGGCGAGTGGCGTTCCTCTGGTCCAGAACCCAGAGCAGTGGAACAGGCGTGTTCGGATCAACACGGCAATAAATCTCAACTCACAACATCCATTAACGACGGAGCCAACGAGAACAGCATGGATAAGAACAAAAACAACAACAAAATCGTAAAAGGAAACCCGTTAACAACTACTACTACTACGACTACTATGACAACGACAATAACAACAACAAAAACAAATCTGACTACTACTACTAGTGTTGCTACTATGACAAAACAAGTACAACAACAACATTCTAATATTGCTACTTCCAGACTATATTCTGTTCCTACTACTATCATTCCTTCCATAGACCTGATCTTCAGGTGATATCATAGTGTTCACTTGATATGGTGAACTGCTGCAGGAAGCCTTACTGTAAGCACCTAGTCTGCCCTCTGCTGGCCATATGCAGGACTCACTTCAAAACTTTTTCATTACTTTTCAAGGACGTTTTCATTGTTTTTTCTTCAAAACCTACAAGTACACAGAATTGCACATTTAAAGGATAGTTAGGCCTTTAAACAAATTGAACTGCATCACTTTTCCAAAATGTTGCATTTGAGGAGAGGAACCCCAACTAGCATCAAATCAACAGTGTAGTTGTCACATTTCTTCTCTTTTTCTTTGTTCCTTCTTTCTTCTCTTCTCTTCTTGTTTGTCAGTCTGTTTATCTTGCCCCCCCACCCCCCACCCCCCTCTCTCTCTCTTGTTTACATCTAAGCGGTGGGTTCAGTGGTAGCACATTGCCCCTGTTGCCTAGCTGCCAGCTGACACTGAAGTGACACAGATTCAGTCATGTCATCACATCACGGTGTTCTGGAATGTCACAGCGGATGGAGCCCTCGCTATCGCTATCGCAACAGCCCAATTCACCGCCACACAACACACATAACGTCCGCCAAGTGATATAACGTAGACTCCTGCTACTTTAACCCTGCTTTCTCAACCTCTCTTTGCTTTGGCCGCCTGCCAACGGTTCATTCACCTTAGCGTAGAGTTTGCGTGTGTGAGTATGTATGGCTGTGTGTATGTGTGTGTGTGTGTGTTTGTGTGTGTATGTGGTCCGCGTATCCAAACACAAAACATCTGAGATGAGGCAACACACGGGTGCATTGAGTTGGAAAAGTCAGTGTCATTCTGTTGCATTGCACAGGTGGGCCATGACATGGGTCACTGGGGTGTGTGTGTGTGTGTGTGTATGTGTGTGTGTGTGTGTGTGTGTGTGTGTGTGTGTGTGTGTGTGTATGTGTGTGTGTGTGTGTGTGTTTGTGTGTGTGTGTGTGTGTGTGTGTGGGGGGGTATGTGTGGGGGGGGGGGGGTACACAGGTTTGGTTAGAGTGAAATTCTAGCACAGCTTCTACTCTGCTCTCTCACGTATAACTTTAATTCACTTTCTCCAAATCACAGCTAAGTACCGGTATCCATTTCCTCTCATCGACGACAGACTCCCATCAGATCCCAGAGTAAGCAGGCCAGGTCAGGTCAGGCCAGGGCCCACTCTAGTGTCAAACACCACCTGAGCGTCACCTCACCTGAACACCTGAGACATGGTGGAGAGTCAACTGCCATACTGTGAGCTTGAGAGCCACAGTCTCTTGTTGTGACGTCTCCACCTCTTCACTCTTAAAAAAAGGGTTCTTCGGGTGTTAGAGAACCATGTAGGCTTTAAAGAGCCCTTAGGGGTTCCTTTGAAGAACTCTTCAAAATGGTACCCCAAAAGAACCATTTAGGGGTGACATATATGAAGCATGCAATAGAACCAATTTTTTGGTTCTATATAGCATCTTTTCTCTAAGAGTGTACCTCCTCCTCAGAGAGTAGGTTTATAACTTCTCCAGTAACACGGACCACACTGTCCTCCACTTGAAATTCAAACTAGCTAAAATTACACAACAACCCTGAGCTCCCAAAATGCTTTGGAGCCAGCGTGGCCCGTTATTTTTGGGGGGCCCCCCAGTTGTTAATGAGCCCCAGTGCCATTTATACCCTCCGCCACACGCCCACACGCCCACACGCCCACACACCCGCGGACCCTCGGCCCCACACGTGGCACAGCTATGTGGGTAAATGTTTCTCCTGGTAAGCTCCCGTTGGCACGGGTCGGGCCCGCGTCTCTTTAACACATCTTTAATAGGAGCAGGCTCCTGGTGACCTCCACTACGCCAGGCTATATCTACCGCTGCCCACTGAGTTGTGGAATTGCTTCAGGGCCGCTGCCGAGACTAAACTAAGCGTCAAGTTGGGACAAAACATAAACAAGTTCTTTAAAGCGAAGAATCTCTCGGATGCCACGCGGACTCTGCCGCTGAGCGCAGCAGATCTGAGATGCTGTGGAGAGAGACGCGTCTGACATCACGCTCCAAAAGCATCCTCGTCTGTATATACTACTGTAGACCAATCACATTCTCAGGCACTGAGCGCATCGCCTGTCCCCTCTTGCTCTTAGGCAGTCTTATGGAGCCATACATACACCACAATAATGTACCACCTTTATTATGGGCAGATGCATACATAGATACAGTATAGACATGTGTTTTTTTTTTATTGTGCAGACAAATCTGTCTGGAAACTGCATGGGAGAATTCAGTATCATGTTTCCGTGGAACAGGCACAGAGTCAAATTGAAAATAAGTAATGATGCTTTCGCCAACAACATTTGCCCCACTTATTTCCACATAGATTTCATGGTACGATACCTCATCTAACTGGACAACATCCATGACAAACAGCAGCCCAACGTTGTTGTAATTGTTTAACCCTTCATTTCATTTCAAGTACCCAAACATGACTCCCCTGACACTGCGTAGTGTAAGTCCATTACCCATTTTCAAGTCTGTCATAGATTATAGATTTTGGCTAGGCTGAACAACCCACCAAATGCACAAATATCAATTCAACCGAATGCAAGGCTCAACTGGAACCCTACTTCCTGCTCTACTCACACACAGACCCCCTACACGACGGCTAAATCGAGAGTTAATTCAGCACAGGTACAAGGATCAAGGCCAGACTGGAGCCAGGTTTTAGCCTGAGTCAGGTGCTGTGTCGGGTCGTGTCGAGTATCACTGCACTAACGGTGTGATCTTAGATCTTTTTATGTCTCCTGAGATGGTCCAAGCCAGCTCCCTAACGTAAGGCCCCTTTGGGCACCCATCTCCTCCTAACCTATTCATTACACTTAACAGGAAGTGTGTTTTATTCATAAGGAGGGTCTTGGTATTTATAGGTCAGACTTCCACTTATGCGCTCTTAGGCTACAACACATCCACAATTCCAATTCACAAGAACATAGAAGAGAACAAAATTGACACAAGTGCAGTGTCACTGTCATGGTTTATGTTGCCTAGAGACTGATCAACCTATCACACATTCCTGTATTGTAGCTCTCAGCCATGAGTTCTAACCATGGGGAGAACAGAAACTAATGTAAACCTAAATCTACATGGCATGGCTTTAGTACATACATTGTGCAGTTCTCTGCTATACAAACCACGACATGTACTAAAATATATAGCTGTTATATTTTTGACTCTAAACCCCATTGAAAAGCCCAATAAACTGGCTTCGCACACACATCTGATGGCAGTGGTCTCTGCTGAAGCTATATCATCAGATCTCCTTGGGTCTTTTCGTTGAATGAAAGGTCATGTTGAAATTAGACAGGACAGTGTGTAGCCAGAGTGATAACATCCATCTTGGCCCCCGGCAGCTTTTTTAAAAACCTGGCAAGCCGTGACATTCCTTGAGCAGGAGGTTTCTTGCCCGGCCGAAGCCTCAGGAGTCATTCTATCTGTCTCTCTCTCTCTCTCTCTCTCTCTCTCTCTCTCTCTCTCTCTCTCTCTCTCTCTCTCTCTCTCTCTCTCTCTCTCTCTCTCTCTCTCTCTCTCTCTCTCTCTCTCTCTCTCTCTCTCTCTCTCTCCCACCTCCTCCCAGTAAACCACGCTGTGGTGTGCCTGAGTCCCTGGAGTGCCTATCTGCCCACTGAGTCGGGTCTGAAGCTGCCTCCCTGTGCCAACTGCTGCTCTCACTGGCACTGCAGACGCTACGGAGGGCACAGCCTGAGTGTGGACCCCAGAGAGGTGAAGACCCACAGGAGGAAGGGGAGCAACCCAGAGTAGTTATAAACAACGTCTGAGGATTACGCTCACTCACTCTAACACTCTCTCTCTCTCTCTCTCTCTCTCTCTCTCTCTCTCTGACCCACACACATACAAATACACACAAGGTGCAAACACGCTCACAGAAACACAGGACAGAATGGATTCAGAGTTCTCTGACATTCTTAAACAAAGTTATGTGAAAATCCGGAGAAGACATTTTTGGGTAAGTCAAATGTTGTCTCTCTGTCTCTCTCTATGTGTGTGTGTGTGTGTGTGTGTGTGTGTGTGTGTGTGTGTGTGTGTTGAGTCTGTATGTTTTTATGGAAACTAAATGCGAGCCACAGAAGTGGGAGAGGGAGCACGAGAGAGGAGGAGAGCGGCTGTTGGTTTGTTGTGGTTATGATTGCGTCCTATGTCCACACAGCGCAAGCCTGCTGGATCATACTTGTTTGCCTGCTGTTTACTTCCAATGGGCCGCTGTGTTTATCACAATGTCAATGATTAATCTCGAAGAAAGACGTCAATCATTAATGTATTCATATCTCGATGTGTTACGAAACTAGCTTATGATTTAACGATAACAGTCTGATCCAGGTTGAGAAACATCCAGAACACTGGCGCTGATGTGACATCTCAGATAGAGAAAACATGCCTAAACATGCCGTACGCTATATCAATCACCTAGACTTTCGGTTTACTGGTTAAAATCTTTATAAATGTATCATATCAACACAACTCAATTAATTGATTAAAAATCCTCCTGGAATTTTGCTCTCCACCTGTAAAGTCTTACGGCACACTTAGGTACTATACTGTAGTATTGCGCACTTCAACCAATGTAATTAAACAAAACGTGATGATTTTGAATTAATAACCTTTTATTCTCTGGCAGATCTATCAGAGGTGCTGGCTTGTGTTTAAGAGAGCTTCCAGCAAAGGCCCAAACAGACTGGAGAAATTCCCAAATGAGCGAGCCTCCAACTTCCACTGCCATCAAAAGGCAAGGCTATCATCACAAGACGGCCATATGACACAAAAAGCCCCCAATATAACGTAACTCAGTCCTATTCAGCTTCTGGTACGCCCATTTCATCTGTTAACAAATAGACAAACAGACCATGTTGAGATATTCATCTTCTTCTTCAGGTGATAGACTTGAAAGATGTCACTGATGTCACTAGACCATCAAAAGAGAAGAAGAAGAATGGTTTGGTTTTGACTTTCGCTGATGACAGCACGCTAGCCTTTACCTGTGACTCAGGTGTGTGGACCTGACTATCTCTATTTCTGTGTATTTATTTCTGTTTTAAAGGTGTGATTTCTAGTTCTAGGTTCTAGGGCTGCATACACATTTGATGAGACAAGAACAGATAAGAGTATTTGCTCATTTTACAAAGCCGTTCAGTAGGCCTACTGTATTATGAATTCTGAATGTGTTGTCACTGCTAACAACTCAGCCGCACTCCAGAGATGTGTCAGCTGAATATAGTTCACACAAATGACCCTTACTACTCTCCAGTGCCTAGTGTGTCCATCGGTCTCATATTAAGTTGTCATGTCTGACTGTTTCATTAGCAAGCATTTGAATGTTGATATGGCATTCAAAATATTCTCTCTCTCTTTCTGTCTCTCTCCCTCACACACACACTGTGTGTGTGTGTGTGTGTGTGTGTGTGTGTGTGTGTGTGTGTGTGTGGTCAGAGAAAGAGGCTGCAGACTGGCAGAAGGTCCTCCACAGAGAGTGTGTTCAGGATGGGATGCGCTCTCTCCGGAGTGGCGAGCCAGACCTGCTGGCCTCTTCCCTCACACAGCAGTGTGGTGAGTGCGGAACATTATGAGCATATGCCTCCTCCAGAGTCTCCAAACCAGACCAGGCGTCCTACTGTAGGCTGGGTGCACCCTGCCTGACCTGCCTGCCTGAATTTGGATTTCGCCCGGCAGCTCAGGCTGGAAACCCGCACATCTATCTCTCCTGCTTCCTGTCCACAACCTTTGGCTCCAATAACAAACTAGCTTATCCAAAAGACGCACTGGTTGATTGGTCTAATTGGTTGAAGGACTATCCAAGCGTACGGAGTCATTGATCACGCCTCTTGTGCAGTAGAAATAAAGCGCAGACTCCCCATAATCTTAGACGATAGAGCTTAGTATGGTGGTAGCCAGACCACAGGTCCTGCTCCAGGTGGTCTTTTGCATGTAAACCAGATCTGGCCAAAGCGCAGGTTCCAAATCAAATCCGGCCCTGTTCATCCCAATCTGACCTGAGGTGCATTCAAATTTGACAAACAGTGGCGAACGTTCGTGGTGAACATGTTTTCTTTGGACAGTTCAATTTGAATGATTTGGTGCTGACATTCCATTCGAACGGTAACAGCATTGTTACCTTCATCACAAACTGTTTGCACGATAGATAGATAGTTAGATAGATAGATACAGATAGATAGATATTATTGATCCCTAAGGGGAAATTTAAGGTCCAAGTAGCTAAGACACCACGCACATACACTACAATGTAAACAGGATGATAAAATGACAAATCCACACGACCAAATACAGTAGAAGACAACCGTGTATGGTAACAAGGTGATAAAAGATGTTGGAGTTCTAAACCAACCCTGCTTTGGGACCTCAGATCTTCTGGGTGTAGACTATAGACCTGCATATGACCCAGCTCCAACACTGATCTCCTAAATATTACATCTCTGGCTCTTGCACTAGATAACTAGATAGATTGATAGATAGATAGATAGATAGATAGATAAATAGATAGATAGATATTGATCCCCAAGGGAAATTCAAGAACTCAATCTAGGCCAGAACGAGGCCAGAACTAAGCCAGATCCAGGCCAGATTTAAGCCACTGTGAGCACCCATCTGTGACACACACACTGAGTCTTGTTTCCGAACTTGATACATCTTATGACTGCATGTCTGGCTATTACTATCAATTGCTCTGGATTATAGCAAATATGCTGGTTAATAAAACTCTCCCATACCCTACAGCACAGCTGAGGTCTATCTTAAAGGCACTCAGTCTGTAGCCTACAGTATCTTTGGCACATACTCTGTATAACTCGGCTACCAGAGATGTTTCACATTTCAGTTTTGATCTGGTGTTAATAATAGGATTTGCTGTCTGGAAAACACGCTTAGACAATATTTGTTGTATCCTTGTTTAGTTACGTATATAGGGTTTGGGGTTGTGTTGGAGCGCCCTCTACTGATGAATAATATATGTGAGATACGCTACACCCTGTAGGCTACGTTAGTTCAATGAGTGTGTTGCTGGAATAAACAGTGAACTGAATGCCGTCTCCGTTTCTTCAAGTATACAGAAATATAACAGTGGCGACGAGGATGGGATTATTGTGCAAGTAGGCTAAAGAAAACGATCAGTACTTGATAAGGAAGACGGAAAAAAATCTTTCAGGAAAGACAGCAAAGAAAAGTTCAGCAGTAAGAAAACTGGGAAGCTAGCGAAGTGGAATTAGCAAAGTAGCATCATGGCATCTTTCCAAATCGGGAGTATTGGAGAATACAAGGAATCAGACGAGGACTTTGAGTCATATTTTGAACGTTTTGAACAGTGGACAATAGCAAATGAAGTGCCCGATGACAAAAAGGTCAGTACATTTCTGTCTACAATTGGGGCAGAAACTTATCGTTTATTGAAGAACTTAACAGCTCCGATAAAGCCTAGCACAATGACGTACGTGCTGCTCTGCAAGGCGCTAACAGACCATTACAAACCAAAACCAATGGTGATCGCGGAGCGATTTCGTTTCCAACGGAGAAATCAGCAAGAGGGAGAAAGTGTAGCTGAATACATTGTGGCGCTGAAACAGCTTTCCAGATACTGTGAGTTTGACGGATATTTGGATGAATCTTTAAGGGACAGATTTGTCTGTGGTCTGAAAACAGAAGCCATTCAAAAAAGACTGCTGACAGAGCGTGACCTAACTTTTCAGGCTGCTTGTGACATTGCGAGCTCAATGGAAATGGCATCTAAAAATACAGTGGAAATTGCGGGGAAACCAAAGGAGGTGTCGGATGTACATCAGATATCCAGACAGAAAACAAGAATTGATCACCAAACTATACGTTCAGTTCCAAGTGGTAGCCAGCTGAATAGATCGGTGGTGGACATGGGAAGGCAGCCTTGCTATCGTTGTGGAGGCAGACATACAGCCACTGCCTGCAGGTTCAAAGCAGAAAAATGCCACAATTGTTCAAAAATTGGACATATCGCTCGCATGTGCAGGAGTGGAAAAACTGTGACAACACAATATGTTGAGCAGGAGGAAAATAACGAAGATGAGGTTAGTGAGGGTGAAAATGAACTATTTGGTGTATACTCAGTCTATACAGCTACAGATGGAAAAGGTGGCATTGGAATAGACTTAAACATAGAAGGTGCCTCAGTCCGAATGCAGTTGGACACTGGAGCTGCAGTGACCTTAGTGCCAGAAAAAACATACATAAAGACCCTGTCACACTTACCCTTAAAACCATGCAACTTGACATTGATCACTTTCAATGGGGACACCATTCCTATAATGGGCCAAATGACTGTGGCAGTGACATATGAGGCTCAGAGACAGACATTACCACTGGTCATAGTGAAGGGTGACCGCCCTGCACTGCTGGGGAGGAACTGGCTGAAGAGGATTAAGATAAACTGGGCAAACATATTCACAGTGCAAAGCAGAGGGGACAGAGAGCCGGAGGTATTGGCACTGATGCGACGCTACCAGTCAGTGTTTGACGAGGGGCCTAGTACAATCCGTGGATTCAAAGCGCACATCAGGATTAAGCCAGAGACACCGCCCATCTTCAAGAAAGCCAGACCCCTGCCCTATGCTTTGAAAGGGACAGTTGAACAGGAACTGGACAGACTGGAGGCAATGGGAATAATTTCAAAAGTTGATCGTAGTGACTGGGCCTCCCCTTTAGTTGTCGTCCCAAAATCTGACAAGAGCATTCGAATTTGTGGTGATTATAAAGTCACCATCAACCAGAGTGTAGAGGAGGAAACCTATCCTCTACCCAACACAGAAGATCTCTTTGCAACATTGGCAGGGGGTAGATGGTTTTCGAAGCTGGATCTGTCACATGCGTACCAGCAACTCGAACTAAGCCCAAATTCAGAGAAGTATCTGACAGTCAATACTCACCGTGGACTGTATAGATATCATCGCCTATCATATGGGGTCTCCAGTGCACCTTCGATTTTCCAAGGGGTGATGGACCAAGTGTTGCAGGGTCTGGATGGAGTCACCTGCTTTTTGGATGATATATTGATAACGGCAAGCACAAGAGAAACACACTTAAAGAGACTTGAAGAGGTCTTGAGCAGGCTGGAGAAATATGGAGTGAGAGCCAAACGAGCAAAATGTCAGTTCATGAAGGACCAAGTGGAGTACCTGGGACATCTCATTGATGGACAGGGGCTACATCCCACTGAGGTAAAAGTGGCGGCCATAGTCAATGCACCTAGGCCGAGCAATGTGACGGAGTTAAGATCGTACTTGGGCCTCTTGAACTACTATGGACGTTTCCTAGAAAACTTAGCCACACTACTCCAGCCACTGCATGCATTGCTGAAGAAAGATGCTCCATGGGAATGGACTCCAGGCTGTGAGACTGCTTTTAAACAAGGCAAGGAACAGCTACTGAGAAGTAAAGCACTTGAGCATTATGACACAAAGAAAAGGGTTAGGCTTGCTTGTGATGCATCACCTTATGGGGTGGGTGCTGTGATCTCCCATGTGATGGCAAATGGGGAAGAAAGGCCAATTGCATTCGCATCCCGCACTCTGACAGAGGCGGAGAAGAAATATGCTCAAATCGAAAAGGAGGCGCTGGGGATTATCTTTGGGGTTAAGAAATTTCATAAGTATCTCTACGGGAGGAAATTCACCTTGATTACAGACCATAAGCCATTGTTGGCCATTTTAGGGCCTCATTCAGCCATTCCGACATTGGCGGCGCTGAGGATGCAGCGCTGGGCACTGATCCTAATGGCCTACACCTATGACATAGAATACCGCAGATCGGAGGATCATGGAAATGCTGACGCATTGTCTCGGCTGCCAGAAACAAAGATGGATGACACAGCTGCTGAACAGGGGATCTTTTATTTCTCTTATGTGGATGAACTCCCGGTACAAGCCTGTGAAATAGCAGAAGGCACAAAGAAAGATTCAATTCTCAGCAAAGTGCAGCATTATATTTTGGAGGGATGGCCGGATGAGCTCCGGGATTCTTCACTGAAACTCTTTTTCAATAAGAGGACAGAGCTGTCAGCTGATCATGGATGCATCCTATGGGGACTGAGAGTAGTCATTCCACCAATACACAGACAACGGCTGTTGAATGATTTGCATGAGGGACACCAGGGCATCTGCCGTATGAAGGCGTTAGCCAGAAGCTGTATGTGGTGGCCTCAAATTGATAATGATATCGAAAATAGAGTGCAGGACTGCCAAGCTTGTCAGGCGGTACGACACATGCCGGGAGTTGCACCATTGCACTGCTGGAAGTGGCCTTCCCGAGTGTGGCAAAGAATCCACATTGATTTTGCTGAAAAGGATAAGCAACATTTCTTGGTGGTGGTGGACAGCCACTCCAAATGGCTTGAAGTTGTGCACATGACTGTGACAACAGCATTAAAAACCATTGAAGTCCTCCGTGGTCTGTTTGCTTCTCATGGCCTGCCAGAAGAATGTGTCAGTGATAACGGACCTCAATTCACCTCATCAGAGTTCCAACAGTTCTTGAGAAATAATGGTGTCAAGCAGACCTTGGTTCCGGCATACCATCCTGCCTCAAATGGGGCAGCTGAGCGGTCCGTTCAGACACTGAAGGCATCTTTGATGAGGCAGGTACTGAGTGAGGATCAAAAAGGCCCAAAATGTTCCCTACAGCATCGCCTAGCAAACTTCCTCCTTATGTACCGCAGTACGCCACATTCTGTCACGGGATGTACTCCAGCCGAGCTGTTTTTGAAACGTCAGCTGCGGACCCGTTTCAGTCTCCTCAGGCCGGACCGTGCCAAATTCATGGAAGCCCAGCAGGCAAAACAAAAGGCACACCATGATCGGTCTTCCTCTACCTTGCGGACCTTGAATGCAGGTGACTTGGTCAGAATGAGAAACTTCCGTGAGGGGAAGGAGAAATGGAGTAGGGCTACAGTTGTGAAGCGTCAGGGCCCTGTGACCTATCTGATTAATGATGGTGTGAGAGAGCGCACTGTCCATATTGACCACCTGCTGTCCTCCAAGGAAACCATGGACTTTGCACCTGTTGACAATGACCCCCCTCATGCCCAAACACCAGAGCACCAGACACTGGAGCACCAGACACCGGAGATGAACTTACCGGGAACTGCAGGAGCTACTGAAGCCATCAGTAGAGACAGGATCATGACACCAAGACAACAGTTGCACACACACACGCCTGCAAGTGCAGTGATCACCACACCCACAGCATATCGAACGCCACTTTCAACACCAGTCAGAGCACCCACAACCGAACCTGAACCAAGAAAATATCCACAGAGATACCACACAGCTCCAAAGAGACTGGACTTATGATTTCTATGTTTGCTTTAAGTGAATGGCCTCAAAGGCCAGGGTTTAGTCATGAGTTCGTAGCCTTGAAAATTAAATAAAGAGTGTGAGGTTGTTTAGTTTTGCATGAGTTAAAAGGCAAGCAAATTATTAACATAATGAGATGCTAACCTGTATTCCTGTTTTACAGTAATGTGTTTACAGCATTTTTATAGTAGATGATTTAGTTACTAAAAAGGGAGGAGTGTTGTATCCTTGTTTAGTTACGTATATAGGGTTTGGGGTTGTGTTGGAGCGCCCTCTACTGATGAATAATATATGTGAGATACGCTACACCCTGTACGTTAGTTCAATGAGTGTGTTGCTGGAATAAACAGTGAACTGAATGCCGTCTCCGTTTCTTCAAGTATACAGAAATATAACAATATTCACATAGTCTTTGCTAATATAAACCTGAATACGGCATTGAATGTCTAAACAAACGAAGGCTAGCCTGAGGCCCTGTGCGTGTTATCTTTATTGTCCCTTCAGAGCGCTTCCGTGTGTGTCTGCTACCTTGCAAGGGTCTGATGACGTCGGGCGAGTGCGTTTTGCAGGTGGGCCCGGAGGCCATCTCTCTCTGGGACTCGCGGAACCCCAGTCTCAAATGTGCATCCTGGCCTCTGACGTCGCTGAGACGCTTTGGACGGGACCGCACTTGGTTCACGTTTGAGGCGGGCCGGTTGGTAGAAATCCGTCTTCTACACTACACATGTATCTCAGTTACCTATGGCAAGAAACGTCTGTATTGGGCCTATTAGCCACACACTCAACATCTGTCATGCCGTGCACTCGGATGAGAAAACGTATATAGATTTTGATTCTGAACACAAGAGGGAGCTGTAGCTAGCAATCGACAGGTGTTTGAATGTAAATCTATGACGCTCTCTCTCTCTCTCTCTCTCTCTCTCTCTCTCTCTCTCTCTATCTCTCTCTCTCTCTCTCTCTCTTTCTTATGATTATGATATATTTTTTATTTGGTTAAAGGAGCAAATGAAGAGTTTGATTCCAAAACGCTATATATATCGCTATAAAAACATTAAAAAGTCATAATATTTAATTGTGTATTCCAGGAAATATCAATCAAATTACAGTTGTGTTGTTTTGATTGAGTAAAGATAAATCAAATAACAGTCCAAAATAATTTCTACTGAAATTACTGGGAATTGAAAACAAATTGTACAAAAAAACTATTTACAAAAATTCATTAAAATGGTGGATATAGCGTTTTAGAACGAAACTCTTCAAATAGTTCTCTGTTGCACTTCAAACAAACTTTAGCCAATCAGTGTGAAGTTCAACTCTGAAGTCTGTTCTGTCTCCTCTAGTATGTGTGAGACAGGAGAAGGCCTCGTCAAGTTCGAGACAATGGAAGGAGAGGCAATCTATCAGCGAGTGCGTGCGGCTGTGCAGTCCATCATAAAGCAGCAGGACTGCCCCCTCAGGTAGCCCTGTCCACCAGCTTACCTGTCTGCTCAGGTGAGCCTCAGGTGTGCCCTCCCACCTGTCAATCCCCTGTAAATTGTTTTGGCTTCAAGCTCTCAAGAGAGTGTGCTGAAAACATTTTTCCCCACCCAGGATCAATGAAGGTGACTTCAGCGGAAACCCCATGGTCCAGTCTTGTAAATAGTACAACCTGCTCTGTTGTGTGTTCACCATCTCCCTCTAGTGGATAAACAATGCATCGCTCAATAACTGCTGGCAACAAACCGTTTAATGGTTACACATGATGACCATTGCAAAAAAAGAAAGTATTACATTACTACAAAAGTTGAGGTTATTTTTTTCTCTATGGTTAATAAACTGTGATTTCAAAATGTGCCACAACATTATTTGATCTATTGATTGTTACAGTAACTTTACAAATGTGTTATAATTGTTCCTGTATCTCATGAATTTGATTACCAACACTTACAACTCATACAGACTATGGAACACCAAACAAAGGAACTGTTAAAGGATAGAACCTGTAACCCTTTACAGATGCTTTACTTTATTTCTCAGATCAGAATCGAAATTCTAAGGACTGCTTGTTCAGACTCCATATAATTTTATCACTTGTGCACATCATAAAAGCAATTTCTCCTAATCTTGAACAAACAGCAACTGCTTTAGTACATCCATACAATTAATTTTCTATACAAATGCCTTATTCAATTGCTTGAGTCATTACGTTGTCATAAGCTGTCAAGCATAGGCTATATATGAGGCCTGATAGAAAGACAGGTATGTCAGAATGTATAGACAGATTTACCTATACAACTGTATCTTACAGTGTTGCACAGCTCTTCCATTTTTCATCGTCACAATGGAGTAAAAACCTTTTTCTATTTACACTACAACAACGTCTGTAAACAAATTGCAGCATGAACATTATAATATGTCCAGTCTCTTGACACACACACACACACACACACACACACACACACACACACAATAATGTGTAACTCTAGTTTTTAAATAGCTACAGTATGCCACACAGACATTAAATGCTGCCTTTATGGAGATGCTAGTCATATTGCCAACATGATAAAGCTCAGTCAGTTTGACTATCTTGTTCGTACAACAGTCTCAGGACTTGTCATTGTCATAAATGCAGAGTTTTGAGACATCAACTAATTATTTATGTCTCAAAACACTCATAGTTTTCAGAAATGCAATAACTGTTGCGCAAACATTACTGATGATTCAAGAAATGTCTGAGAAACTGGCTTATAAGAAGAGGCCCCAAAGATATTGCTTGCAAAATATTGTAATATCAATATGTGGATCTCCTTTGCACAATTCTGTAATCCAGTAATCATTCATTATCCATATCTACAACAGACATGATATCTCATCCATAAAATATATCATGTCTGTTCTTTATTGCCATTGGCAAGGCACGTTTAGATGAAGTACTGTATTGCCTATTTGGTGAAGGAAAACAGTACAAAAGCCGGCAAGTCCAGGTGTTTGCTGTACGTCTATTTCAGTGAGAAAAGACAAGTTGTGGTTCAACGAGTTTGTCTTGTCTAAATGCTTAGTGTTGCTCTTACATGACGGCAATGACAGTTACATCTTGGTAGAAACTCATTTTATTCAATATGTTTAGTATTTTTACAGTTTGATGCCACTATGGTAGCCTAGAAATCTATAGTTTGGCTTGCCAGGCTACCACTATGGCACATACATAGCAAAAAGGAAGGCTGACACTCCTCATACTGTATGAGACCATGTTTTCCATTTTCCTGTCCAGTGTGTAATGACTGATTAAAATCACAGAGTGGTTTGACTTCAAGATGTGCTGATTGAAGGCAAGATTTGCTTTTGCTGCATTTTTAAAATGTTTTGAAAGTGTTAGTATTTTGCATTTGCCATTTTGGCCAAAGTGCTTCTGTTTAGACCTGTGTGCTAACTGCTTTAAAAACATGATGTCAGAGCTGACTTAAGCATTAAAGTGATTGAGAAAAACTGTAATGATGTGTTAATGAATGTTATTTTTAATTTCAGTTCAGTTTTATTCATACAGTGCCATATCACAGCATCAAACTCTGTGTAGAGAAAAAAACAGTGATTTAATATGAGCAGCCAATTTGTGACTGACAATATACCTCTGAAGTTCGCCTACAAAAAAGCTAGCATCTTTGCCCAAATAAGGAGATCCGGTATCTTCAGATTTTTTCTATGGGAAAATAACATGGGGATCTTGAATTATCTCACCTGTTAAACTCTCGGAGGAACGAAGCAATTGGAAATGCAGACGTTTTGCGCTACACAGTTTTGTCCTCTGCCTTCGAGTGGATACTGTGATTTTCGGTAGGTAAAGACGGCACACTTTGATCTTTGCAGAGCTAACTTATAATGCAAATTTCCATAGGTAGTTAGCTTCAGTTAACACCCGGATCTCCATATATGGGCAAAGATGGCAGCTTTGGTTCCTTTTTGCAGGCAAACTTCAGACTATTAATCTTACCTAATATCATTGTTTCCTTTCTGACATATCATTCGGTTATGCCCAATATTGGTATGATTCTGTGCTGATGTAAACTTCCCTGAGGCAGTCCTACAAAAAACACCTGCGACCCTGGACCTGCGGAGATGGCCCCAGTTACAGAACATCTAAATATACCCTACTGTATATGCCGAGCAGCATTGGACATGACACCTTACAAATAAACAAAAATAGCATAAAGAATGAGGTAGGCATATACTAGTGGCATTGGCTTTGTCTATACTAGAGTCAGGCTCACAAAAGGTTTAGATTATGTCATGTCTCTTAAATTGAATTTCTTAATCTGAAGCCCTGATGAAAGTTGTTGTTCCTTTAAGAAATTAAAATGCACATTGATTCTTTCATAAATGTGTTAAGTAAGTAGGTCTGGATGTCATTTGCACATCTACAATATTCTTCATTGCTCAACACAGGAAAAGGTGTTAGAATAGACAGCATT
This sequence comes from Sardina pilchardus, assembly GCF_963854185.1. Lineage (NCBI taxonomy): Eukaryota > Metazoa > Chordata > Actinopteri > Clupeiformes > Clupeidae > Sardina > Sardina pilchardus. Next base: position 27,562,701 of record NC_085002.1, on the reverse strand, counting down.
TTCTTTCACATCTTCCAAGGTGTTTCACGATCTGTCTCTTCATGGCATACAGTAGGATGATTTTTCATGGTAAGGCACCTTCAAACTCTTTCTTCAACAAGGACTTGTCAAGCAAGCCATTTCTGCCTAGAATAATTAACTACATGAGGAAGTATGTCCAAATGTCAACTGCCTGCAACATGACATTCTCAAAATGTCAGGAGGACCATTTCTGGAGGTATGGGCTACTTCTTCACGGCGACCTAGAACACCGCATGATGGCACATTCTTACAATAGGGAGGAATTCTGCTGGTGCTGGTCCAAATGTGGGCCACTCATTATCCTCCTGTTGATAATATTTCAGGATGACAAATTCTTACCACAGGGAGGGATTCTACTAGCCTGGTCCTACCAAACTCATAATGTACAGAGAGTCTGGCCACTTTCCATTGCCAAACACGAACGTCCTTGAATGCGGGAGCTCTGTTGATGTATAAAAGGACACTTCACTGATTAACATTAAGCTTTGTATCTTTAGAAAACCAGTCATGTTTTTGAATGGTCGTGCATCATTCCCTCAGTTTCCCTTGAGATGGGAGAAATACGGATTTCAATGTTGGACTTTTTGCTTTCAACGATGTAAAAATCATCATTTTACATCATTGAAAGCAGAAGTCCTATTCATGGGTTTCATTGAAATCGTATTTCTCCCATCTCAAGGCAAACTGAGGGAATGATGCACGGCCATTCAAAAACATGACTGGTTTTCTAAAGATACAAAGCTTAATGCTAATCGGTGAAGTGTCCCTTTAAAACTATTGGATCTACCCAGAGCCACTCAGATCTGCCATAACCAATCGCTAACGTTTGTATTGGTTGTGACATGCTCAAACTAGCGCACAACCTGAATGTCATCGTTCTCAGCTACTCCCTCTGTTCTCTGATTGGACCTGCACATTTTTGTCTTCAGAAAACCCGCGAATATACCGCAGACAATGTACTGAAGGGAAATGATGATTGAGCGGAAGTACGTAGGAGGGCGGAACCAGGCTAGGATTCTACTACTATACTATAGATTAATACAATGTGGTACAATTCTAAGTACTGAGTACTCTAAGTACTAGGCACAAGGACATCTACAGTAACATCTGGCAAAGAAGGAGGAACAATCAGGCTACAGCAGAAGGCCACTATAAAATGTCTTTCACCAAATAGTCCAGGCTACTGACTACAATGCCATTGGTTCCCAACCTTTTTTGGCAAGTGACCCTATTTTGATTGATAAAGGTAAACGCGCACCTTGTGAGGTGCTCACTGCGGTAAGCTGAATCGTAATTTAAACCCTATTTAGATGTCTACACAAAACACAAAACATTGCCGACCCCAATCATTCACAACATGTTATGAGAACACACATCTCAGCTCTGCTGTAACACCCAGTTGAGAGCAGTAGGCTACTTTGATTTTCAAGTATGATTACATCGATCAAAGATCTCATGCGGGTTGTAAAGTTCGCTTTTACGTAGATTGTAATGGAGGGCCCATATTCGTTTCATAAAGTTTTTTATATCTTTTTATTTATAATGTATGTTGTTATGTAATGTACTGGTCATATTAAGATACCCAGTATCTCAGCCGACTCTATTTGAATTTGAGGCGATCCCACATGGGGGTCCCGACCCCAAGGTTGGGAAATGATGGTCTATCTATGCTATCAAAGACATCTACATTAGAACACACAGTTTAGAGGATTTCCTTTGAACTAGCTAGTCCAGTCATGGAGGAAAGCTAAATAGTGTCCAGTCACGGAGGAAGGCTAGTGTTCACTGCTCGCTGGTCAGGAGGTTACAGGGGCTTCTCCATCCTCAGGATAATGACCCTGGTGAGCCAGGTGACCCACTGCGGTGACTCTGTGGTGGTGTGAGTGTGTGTGAGTGTGAAGCCCATCTTCTCGTACAGCGCCACAGCAGCCCTCTGCGTGGAGCTGGTTTCCAGGACAACCTTGGAGCAGCCGTGCTCCTTGCAGAAGTCGATGGCGGTCTGGGCCAGCCGGCGTCCGAGGCCCACGCGACGACACGCCGACGACACGATCATTCGGAACAGCTCGCCGTAGCGCTGTCCGCTACCCGGGTCCGTTTTGCCCGCCACCGCCACCATGCCCATGCACTCGGCCCGCCCGTCCACCTCGGCCTCCGCCACGAAGAAGCTGTTGTCGGGATCGCTGAGGTAGCTCCGCTGGATGTCTTGCATGTCTGTGCGGAGCCTGGCCTTGACGTATCCCGCGTACAGCTCGTAGCTGCAGTAATACACCAGCGCCACCCAGGCCCCAGCAGCGCAGGCGGCGAGGACCCAGCCCCCCAGCAGGTATCCCCCCACACACAGCAGCAGGGTGAGGCCCACGTAGAGGGGCCGCGTCATAGCGTGGGTGAAGGTGGGGGTGATGTGCTCCTCAATCCCGTCACGAAACAGAGCTCTGATGGCATCTCCATCGCTAGGCCGGAAACGTCTGATCACCAGGTGCACTGCAGGAAAATAACTGTTAAGGATACTGCAAAACACTCGCAAAATCTGTTTCAGTGATATCAGATTTTCTGATAGGACTGTGACAATTAATCGATTAGTTGTAAACTATTCAACATGAATCGGCAATTATTTAGGTGTTAATCAATGTAGGCGTTAATCCGTTCAGTGGTTAATCAGTTCGAGTTATTTCAAACCATACAGTTGATTATTTCTTGGTTTACTCATGCTCTTTGGCACAAAGTGAATATCTTTTGTGTGTGGGCAAAGGAGAACATAATTCAGGGCTACTGAAAAGTGGTCTGATACTTGGCTGTGTTTGGCATTCAGAAGGTCAATGAGAAAGTCCATGTTCCACATTTTCGACCTAAATTAAGGGGGTCTTCTATCTATTTGGCATGGCAATTATGATGAAAAAGTCAGTGCACTCATTTTAATAAATTGTGTGGTCATTTTAGTAAATTGTGCAGACAATTTATGAAACTGAGGGCGCTATTTAGTAAAAAGAGCACACATTTTCTCCAGATTTAAAAAACTCTTGCAGTGACATCTCTTGTTATGGGCTCCATAGTCTGCACTTAATTTTTTTGTGAAAAAAGTCTTATTCCTTATTATTACTTATTCATGATTTTATCAGGTCCCTTTCCACAGGTGTATCAATCAAGCGCCATTCAGTCTGCATTCATAATCTAGGTGCTTGATTAATACACCTGTGGAAAGCAAGGGACCTGATGAAACCCATGAATTGACACAATACATTTCCACTTTGATAGACAATTATTTTGGGGAAACAATTACAGTGGCTAAATGATACATTTTGCATTATGATGCTAATTGAAAGCACATTTGATGGCACATTCTTGCTTGTCATCCAATGAGTGACAATATCCTAAAACGTAGGCTACTATATACTTTTGTTTTTTTTTAGCAAAAACTTACTTTTCCTCGAACTTCCCCTTATCCTTGCTCCTGCTTGATTGGACCTAGCTTACTCAAACGTTGTCTTGATCATTCAAATGCAACTCGATAAGTGTGCCGTTCTCTCTTTGTTTAAAGACCGAAAGAAGAGAAAACTGACGAAGAATCTGATGAATAACCATGAGTCTGCAACATTTAACGACTTAATGTGTTCAAAGTTCACACGCGTCTTCATAAGTCATGGAGTGCATGCCATTAGGTTACTCTGTTCAAAACTACCGGCACATGCACACAAATAACCCCTGGACTCTGGTTATGTTTAACAAATCACTTCAGCAGAGTTCGTTACGTTGTTTACAATCCACGTTCCGACTCTTCTTCTTCACTGCCAGCATTAACGTAGGCTACCGTGGACACAAGGAAAGCGCTATCGCCATCTAGTTGGCTACAAGTGTTGCACTGGTTGTCCGCCACAGATTTGAACCACACATGGGACACACTAGCCTGGTCGTACCAAACCCTCATACTAATATTGTAATGAAAATTGAGCAGAAGCCAAGTCAGGCTAGGGGCACATGTACACAATGTAATTGTCATCCATTGTACATTTTCATACATAAATGTAGATACTTAGAACTTACTACTTTTAGTGGGTTTCACAATAATTTCCTTTCATATACAAAGCCCTGAAAGTTATGAAATATAAGAATGCTATAGGCTACAACTCTGGAACGGAGTAACAGAATCTGATGTACTATAATGTTTTGTTTATTTTGTTTATTTAGTTTTGTGTATTTTTGTTTTGTTTTGTTCTGAATGTTTACTGCACCTGATATCATGTACATGGATTTCTTACATATTTTAAGCCATGTTTATTGTGCATGCTAATAGGCTAATGAAATATGAAACAGAAATGAAATAGAAATGTAAAAAAAAGAAAAGATGGAGAAAAATATGCCATGAAAGTGAAACAAACGTTTATGATTGCTTTCCAAATCTTCTTATCTCAAACTTTTGATTAATCTGAAAATAGCCAAGGCTACTGACTTAAAATGTCAATTAAGTAGGCCTATCTCAGAATTTAGATTGTGTTCTCTCTCCACTAAGTAGGCTACAGGAAATGGGCTTCCATACTAAACAGGGTGGTAGCAATATGTATCTTCTAGTTTTCCTTTAATTTTAGAAAATTCTTTGTCATTGTATGTTTTTTTTTTCAATAGGTTGGCCAGTGCCTGACGTAGGCTATGCCTTAATAGCCCACTAAACGACGCAACGCAGAACAAACTAGCCTACACGCAAAATGTGCCGATGGTTAGCCTCCACATAGCTGACAGGAGAATAACATTGTTTTATAATGCTATATGGTAATATTCAATATAGGTACAAGGCAGCTCCTATGTCAAGATATTTCAAATCCAATAAGTAGACTAAACGCAATTAAAGACGGCATCCCTTAAATTGCAATGTTCTGTCACTATGTCAAGTCAACAAGAAGACATAATTCCAGGTATTGATTCATCCATAGCACCTTTCATCGGCTCTAGGACCCGGATGCGCAGCTGTTCCCAGACACCGGTTGATGTAAAGCTCACCACTCATTCAACATCCCCTATCAGCAGACAATAAGCGCGCGTCTCGGCTGGGACTCGCGGGCAGGGACAATAAAACACTCCGTATATTTGTGATGGAATTGGCCCTCACTGCTCTCAGATTGACTTGTTAGCGTGTAATAGGCAGTCCTGTGTGCCTGCCCGGTGGGATCTGCCGACATCTGCATCCGCGACGAATTCCTCCACCGCGCCACGCCAGGGAGATTGGAGCCGCGTCGACCGCCCACCCGCCCGCCCCTCCACCGTGAGGCACCGACATCATGAGCCAGAGGTTCACGGTGACCGCTTTCTCCAAGAGTGACGGCGACCGCTGCACGGCAGACATGCAGGGCGAAGTGAACCAGCTGTTCGAAGGGGATGAACCCACGCCGGGCGCATCACACCAAGACGGCGCTACCACACTCAAGGAAGACGCAGCCAGAGGTAGGATTCACAAGTTACTCAGCAGCCTACCTGTGGTCTAACATACTTAAGTACATAAGTCCGATCTGCAGATTGGTAGCGGAGTCTTAGCTGCCTGCCGGGCATGACAGCCAGTCTATTTGTGTGACTGGAATTCTAAACGACACATTGTTATTCCGCGAAGGTCTATTACATCTGCATCTACAGGTGCATCAGACAACACACGCAACCTCTGTCTCTCCTCTAGGACAACAAGACATATCTGCAACGATCCAACTTTGTCCTTAATGGCAGAGATAGGCAAACAATGGCAGAGATAGGGAAACAATATTTCTATACTCAGGGGTTCTTTCTTTAAAAACAATAGATGAAGACTCTTGATTAGAACAGCAAATCACTTTGAATTGCATTTTTGGAATATCTACACGTATGATGATCATATTTTGATGCATGGACAGCAGATAACAGACTGATGAGAGTGTTTAAGCAGTAATATGATTCCTGGTATCGGCCATGGTTGTGCTTTGTGGTTGGTCTGTCGGGTCAAAGCCAATATAGGGGTTGGGTTGCGGAGGGAGAGCCAGAGATGCATGAGTTTGCAGCTTCGTTCTGCAGTGTCAGAGACAACCCTATGGGAGAGGAGCCTTTCAGGGAAACCGCGTGTGTGTGTGTGTGTGTGTGTGTGTGTTTGTGTGTGTGTGTGTGTGTGTGTGTGTGTGTGTGTGTGTGTGTGTGTGTGTGCATGCATGTGTGTGTATTCCTTGTCCTTACAGCCCTGGATGTCAATGACAATTTACCAACACATAATGACAAACATGAGAGACACAATCAAGCGTGTTATATCTGTCAGAAACAAGCAACTTAGTATGCATCTTATTAACAAACTCTGTGTGAGAAAAATCACTCTGAAATAATGATGTTACGGTGATAAGAGGCGGTCTCATAAGAGACTGAGGTCAGTGCCCAGAATGGTGGTATCTCTGGGACTGATCTGACTCTCATCTTGCCCACTAGATGCCAGCCCAGTAGTAACAAACCGAGCATCAGGTCTAGATCCAGGACCTGTTCTAGACCTGTTCTAGTCTAGATCCAGGACATACTCTACTGTTGTTTCCCAACTATTAGTCACAGCATATACATTCATTTTGCAAAATTTCTTCAGCTATGAGGTTAATACATAGGGGCAGACAGTTAAATATGGTATTAATATGGTTTTGTGTCTTTTAACTTGCATAAAACACTGTCCTGCGGCTTATACACTATGTGGCTAATGCACAGGAAATTACTGTAGACCTGTTCTAGTCTAGATTCAGGACATCAGATTTTAAAGTGTAATGGCAACAGACGGACTTAAGATTGTAATGCCAACAGACTGTACTGTGACCTACACGGGCCGTGACTACATGTTAAATGTGGCTCTGAAAAAGCACCTTTTTTTGCATGACCATTCAGAAAATGGTTTGTGATCAGATATTTATGGGGGACTCATGGGAACATACTTCAATTGCACACTATTGAGACAGCATGGATTATATCAGTAGCTCTTACAGGCTCTTTGGCCTAGACATGATGGACTTGATGAAAACCTCCTTTAGATTAAGCATATTTGGAGTTTCTTTCCACCTGTGAAAATATGAAATCATGACATGTAACAATGTAATTCATTTTTACATAATTTTAACATTTTACATATGATTTATCACAGAGCTCAGTACCTCACAATCTTTACATAGGGAAATCAACAAATGAAATAAACATATTGTATCACGGAAGCTCCTGTAGTTCTTACAACTGGTAAAGGGAATATCACAGCGCTTCTTCCACTCCATTACTGTTATTCCTGAAAAGCTTCCTGGTCTTTGAGCTCAACCGCATAAAATCTAGCGCTGTACTGTATTTCTGTGACTGGAGCCCAGGAGCTGTGAATGACTCAGAAATCCAGTATTGCACGTGTGCGTGTGTGAGTGTGTGAGTGTGAATGTGTGTGTGTATACTGTATGTATGTGACTGTGTGTGTGTGTGTGTGTGTGTGTGTGTGGTGTGGCAGGTACTCTCTGGAGGCCCTGTTGATTGGCCAGCGTTGCGGCTCCTGATAGCTCTCCATTATAAAGGGGTCCACGGAGCGCACTGATTCATTTTGATGTCGTCTCCCACCTGTCAGTGCACACAGAGAAGGGGCCGCCCAGGGACCACCGCAGCCCCACACACACACCACCGCCGCCCCACACACACCACCGCAGCCCCGCACACACGCCGACAGCACTTACTGTGGGACATACTGTATGCTGTCGCAGCACACACCAGCTCCTCCACACTCCTCACACTCCTCAGCCGTCCTGTCCTCTCTCTCTCCTTCTCTCATCTCCTCTCTCCTCTCTCCTCTCTCTTTCCTTCTCTCATCTCCTCTCTCCTCTCCTCTCCTCTCTTCTATCCTCTCTTCTCATCCCCTCTCTCCTTTCTCTTTTCTTTTCTCATCTCCTCTCTCCTCTCTCTTTTTTCTCTCCTCTCTTCTCCTCTCCTCTCTTCTCTCGTCTCTTCTCTCATCTCCTGCCTTCTCTCTTTTCTTCTCCACTCCTCTCTTCTGTCTCCTCTCTTCTCTCATCTCCTGCTTTCTCTCTTTCTTCTCCACTCCTCTCTTTGGTCTCCTCTCTTATTCTCTCCATTCCTCTTATTCTTCTCTCATTCCTCCCTACTTTATCTTCTCCATCCATCTATCTCACTCTCTCTCTCTCTTTATGAAACCCATCTTAATCCATTACGCCTCTGTCACAATCAGGGGGAGCTCCACTCCATCTTCGCTCCCCCATGTAGGAACTAAATTACCAGTGTGTCCGCGTGTTCCACTGAATGTGAGGAGCCGTTTTGGAGGAGCGCACAGGCAGTCGCCAGGAGACAGGGCAGCCTTGCACGATGAGAGAGAGTGAGAAAGAGTGTGTGTGTGTGTGTGTGTGAGAGAGAGAGAGAGAGAGAGACCCTCGTCTCTGGTTCAGTGGCAACAACGTTTCCATGGCAACAGCAGCCTTCACATTCTTCGATCAGAGTGGAGATTGGTTGCTGTAAGGACAAGGATGGAAGGTACTGAGTGTGATGTAAACACACACGCACACACACACACACACACACACACACACACACACACACACACACAGAGGTAAGAGTCAGTCAAGGACTCAGTTGGTACCTTTGCCCTAATCAACCCCAAGCACCAAACTACAGCAGACCGAGACCTACTGTGGCTCTGATTTAGCCTCAAAATGGCCCTGTTTTGTCTCTGATCTGGCTCTGATCTGGCCCTGATCTGGCCCTGCGCTCGCCCTTATCTAGCCGTTCCTGTCCCCAGCAGTCGTCCGAGATGTGCGGCCGTCTCCCCCACAGGGTGACAGAGTGCACATCAGACAGGCTTGAGTACAAAGCTCAGCTATGAATCTCCAACCACTCCCTTCCTTTAGCTCTCAATCCTGGGGCAGCCTCAGGCTACACACACGCCACCATCGCAGATACCTATGAATCTGTGAAGTGCAAAACTGTATAGAGTGTGTGTGTGTGTGTGTGTGTGTATGTGTGTGTGTGTGTGTGTGTGTGTGTGTATTTTAGGGATGCACTGTTGCCAATACCTAATGCTCTGCTTCTACAGTATGCCCATACTCATAGGCTACTGTACTAAATTACAGAATAGAAATATGGAAAATGGAGCAGGAGGTTGGGCAGGGGATTGGTGAGACTGTTCTCTGGTGTTTTGTTGGAATTTGGTTCAAACAGCTGTTGAAAATAGTAGATTCTATTTAATCTGCATTCAATATGAATGGGCTGAAAGTTCTAAACTAGTATAAACAAGAAAAGAACTCTGAGAGTGCAGACCTCCGCCAAGCGAAAGCATAACTGCCTCCTGGATCCAGACAGTGATACGGATCGCTCCCAAAATGTAATTGTTTCTTCCTTGGGTCATGTCAGACCCTCCCTGAAAATGAAATCGAAATCCATCCATACCTTTTTGAGTTATCTTGCGAACAAACAGACAGATAAACAAACAAACAAACCCTGATGAAAACATAACCTCCTTGGCAAGGGCAATAACGATGGCAGAGCAATAGCATTACTTGGCTGTATTTGATGTGTAAATCTGTTCAACTTTATTTTGTGATGTTTTGAAAGTTAGTGAGAAATAACACTATACTTTCCAATAATAAAATTATTGTAACAAACAATAGTGTTGGGTTAGCCTGACGAGCCAGTGCGTAGATCAAGATGTAGGGTCTGGACACTCACCGTAGACAGGGCTCAATCGGAGGGGTGGGATAAACAGTTGTCTTTCAAATTCCCTCCCCGCAATAGGATAACGCTAAACGAATCATCTTCTTGTTTTCAAGTAGCAGGATGCGTAACCTTCCCTCTCCACGCAATAGGATAACGCTAAACGAATAATCTTCTTGTTTTCAAATAACAGGATGCGTTACCGTCGCAACTTCTAGTCGCATATCAATCACCATTATGTTAAGCCCACCCACCGACTCTATACACGCTGTGATTGGCCCGCTGGTGCTGGGGGTTCTCAGCTCCCTGGCTCAATGGATCGTGCCTAGACTGCCCCGCCAGCCAAATTACATTTGCTGCCGCTAGGGGCGTCTAGATTTCTAGGCTAGTGTTGGGTATGATTTATCAATTGTTTGTCAGTCTGTTAGCTTACAGTATGACAGCTAGCATAACAAACATGACAGCACCTGTGCCCATAGCTTATATCTGGAGCTTCATGCCCGCTATTCAGAGACTCTACGGGTGACGTCACTGAGGGTTTGTCCACTTAGTGCAGTCTATGGGCGAGCACAACTGATATTTATAGATTATTCTTTAAACCGCCTCTTTACTATGAATTTATAGTCACACAACTAGTACAATCTCGTAAAAGGTTGTCAGGGAAAAGTTTACCGAAATTCAACCAATGTGAATATATGCAAATAAATTGTTTCCATAATCTGTAATCGTGTTATATCTTTTGCGAAATCAAGAGTTAATATGTAGCCCATGTAGCTAATGGAACACCTTAACGGATTAGATGATTTAATGCACATTTCAAGTCTTTCCAGTTTCCTCTAAGCTACATTCACTGAGGTGAGAAACAAGATAAGTAATAAAGAAAATGGCCAACATACAGTGTATGAATACGCGTGTAAAATGAGTGTAAGGGAAGTCAGTAGCAGACACATTCCAGGAGTTCAAACAGTACTAACATGCTTGAGCAAATGAACAGTTTGTCATTAGATGAGCAAACGTCAGGCACATTTGACATGCCTTTGCTCTCCTTCCATGTATTATTTAAGAAAGATGTATATAAAAATACACCTTGAAAGAAATAGCAAGTAGCTAGTTAACTTTATGAAATATACATGATGATGATTTTGAAAAGCAAAAAATAAATAAAATAAAAAGCCCTGCAAGGACAGGCAGTGCTCCTAAAGAGCCAAGTGAGATCCCAGGGAGTTTGCTCGTTTGGTATTTATTTTTAATGGCACATTTAGCACTTTCTTGGACCTTCACTCTAGTTTAGTTGCAACCTGAACCATGGATGACAGGCTTAGTACGAGGATTAGGTAAACCTGCAATTAAATGGATATATCACACTCATACACATAGGATTGATGTATTATTACATATTTTTTCAACTCGATGTATGTAAAGATACAGTATTAGTCAAGCGAATGGCATCCTTCACATCCCTCTAATCACATGCAAATATGTCTGGCAAAAACAAGAAAATAAAACCAAGTTTTCAGTATCCCTTGTTGTGTTAAGAGTCGGTGAAAAGTCCTTGAATGACATGCAAAGGTGCTGTCTTGCTGCAAGCTGGCCTTCCTGTTTCTATCGATCCAAGTATAATACATTTGTTTGTGTGTGTGTGTCTGTGTGTGAGAGAGAGAGAGAGAGAAGAACAATAAGAGAGAGAGAGATTTTATTGAGTGTATTTGTGCATGCATGTCGTTTCTGTGTAATCTATGTTTCTGTG
>NC_085002.1:27543773-27546273 GCF_963854185.1 Sardina pilchardus | reverse complement strand
CCACTCGCAAAACAAAAACCTTAGAGCAGAATGAGTAACACAACAAGCTGATTTCCCACCGCACCTCTGCAAACACATTCACACACCCTCAACCTTAGATCTCCTCGCCCCGTCTCACTGGGGATTCTCCTTTCCCCTGTCCTCCCTCCCCTCCTCCTCCCTCCCCTCCCCTCCTCTCTCCTCTCCTCCTCCTCCCTCCCCTCCCCTCCCCTCCTCCTCCCCTCCTCTCTCCTCTCCTCCTCCTCTCCTCTTCCCTCCTCTCCCCTCTCCTCCTCCTCTCCTCTTCCCTCCCCTCCTCTCCTCTTGCCTCTCCTCTCCCCTCCTCTCCTCCTCTCCTCCTCTCCTCTCTTCTCCTCTCCCCTCCTCTTCTCTCCTCTCAATCCTAAGAGAACTATACACCAGACTGGACACTCTTGACCTTGTATTGTGTCCTCCTCTCTACTTCTCTCCTCCTCATCTGTCCTTTAATCTGTTTATCCCCTCTCTCCTGCTACTTTACCCCTCTCCTCCCTCCCCTCCCTCGCTCTCTCCCTCCCCTCCCCTCCCTCCTCTCCCCTCCCTCGCTCTCTCCCTCCCTCTCCCCTCCTCTCCCCTCTTCTGTCCTTCTGAATCTTTCCTATTCTCTGTGTGCCAGGGACATCTTGCACCTTTCCTCCCAGTGTCCCCCTCTCCTCCTTTCCTGTCCTCTCCCCTCTCTTCTCTTCTCCTCCTTTCCTGTCCTCTCCCCTCTTTTCTCTTCTCCTCCTTTCCTGTCCTCTCCCCTCTCTTCTCTTCTCCTCCTTTCCTATCCTCTCCCCTCTCTTCTCTTCTCCTCCTTTCCTGTCCTCTCTCCTCTCTTCTCTTCTCCTCCTTTCCTGTCCTCTCCTCTCTCTTCTCCTCCTTTCCTGTCCTCTCCCTTCTACTCCCATCTCGCCTCCTCCTGTCTCCTCTTCACTGCTCCTCTCCTCTTTTGATTTCTCCTCTCCCCTCTCCTCCCCCTCTCACCTCCTCCCCCTGTACCCTCTTCACCTGCCCACATCTAACTTCGCTCCTTATTTCTTCTCCGCTGCTATTCTCTCCTCACCACTCCCTCCCTCCCTCTGTCTCCTCAACCCCTCTATCCCCCTCTCCTCCTCTCCTCTCCTCTCCTCTCCTCTCCTCTCATCTCCTCTGTGAGCCAGGAACATCCTGTTCTGCTCTCCTCCTTCCCAAAATGGCCGTCTGTTGCCAGCGCGGGCTCAGCGGGAGTCTGTGTGTCCCTCTGTGTGCTCGGCTTCCCCTCTCGTCTCCTCTCGTCTCCTCTCGTCTCGTCTGGTCTCTCTCGTTGTCGTTGTTGTTGTTGTTTTTATTTTGTTATTGTGCTGCCCAGCCTGTGCTGATTAGCATAAGGCCCCCAGATTAATTACCGGCGGGCGGAGTGATTGTAAAGGCGCCCATGGCCCGGCTCGGCCCTGATTATGTCCCCTCCACAATGGGCTCTTGACTGGAGCGCCTGGTGGCACACAATGCTCCTCTCCTCAGACCTGTTGTCGTCTAGTCTAGCGCTCCAATGCAGACCCAGGGTGGGAACGCACGTCCACGCAGGTCTCTCTCTTTCTCTCTCTCTCTCCCTCCCTCCATCTCTCTTTCTTTCTTTCTTTGTTTTGGAGGGGTTTGGTCGGTGGGTGGAGAGGTGAGGCTGCTGTTTTTGTTGACCTTGTGTGTCTCGTGGTGTTGTTTCCATGATTGACTGCTCGAACAAACATTCTCTCAGTTCCGCAGCTCCTTGCTGATAAACATAATGAAGACCTAGTCATTACAGAGCTTTCATTACATTACGCCACTGTATGGGCTCACAGTGCATCTCTTTCTTCTTCTCTCTCTCTCTCTCTCTCTCCATTCATGAGGTCTCCCTCTTTTCCTCACCTTTCTTCTCTCTAATTTTGACTCCATTTCTTTTCTCTCTCTCTCTCTCTCTCTCTCTTTCTCTCTTTCTCAATTTTTGCCCTTTCCATTCATGAGGTCTCCCTCTTTTCCTCACCTTTCTTCTCTCTAATTCCGACTCCATTTTTCTCTCTCTCCCTCTCTCTCTCTCTCTCTCTTTCTCTCTTTCTCAATTTTTGCCCTTTCCATTCATGAGGTCTCCCTCTTTTCCTCACCTTTCTTCTCTCTAATTCAGACTCCATTTTTCTCTCTCTCTCTTTCTCTCTCTCCTCTTTTTGTTCCGTCTTACTCAGGTGCTTTCATCCCTCTATCTCCCCCTCCCTCCATTCAGAGGCTTAATTAACAGGAGCTACTTTTTAAATGTCGCTTCGCTTTGCGTGACGTGATTAAATGGCCCTTTGATTTATGCCTCGGCCCCGGCCAAGAAACTCCATGGTGACGCTCTCCCTTCCACCAGCTCTCCAGTGGAGAGGGAGGAGGTGAGAGAGTGCTGTGTGTGTGTTTCTGTGTGTGTGTGTGTGTGTATGTGTGTGTGTGTGTGTTTCTGTGTTTCTGTGTGTGTGTGTGTGTGTGTTTCTGTGTCTGTGTGTGTGTGTGT
>NC_085002.1:27531273-27536273 GCF_963854185.1 Sardina pilchardus | reverse complement strand
CACCCGTCCTATTTTTAGAAGCCCCTGTTGGCTAGTGCTCTCCGTCTCTCTGTTACAAACATCTCACTTGCCACAGCACGCTAGTCTGTATCTCAGTCACAACAACTTACACCTTTTCTTAGCTGCAAACAACATGATTACTGTTGTTACTATTGTACATTTGACAGTTTTTAATGGTTTTATGTTTTATATTTATACATTAAAAGAGAATTGAGAAAAGATCTTTCTCTCTATTGGAAGTGTGACAGAGGAGTGTTGGTGGCAGAGATATGATTGTTAGTGTACTGGGTGGGAGGGCTGGCAGTCGCAGCTGAGAATCCTAAGAAGCTGATTAGTGGAAATGCACGCTGTCAGTGAGTGTACCGTATCTCAGGGTCATGCATGTACACCTCAATGGATACCCACCAGTGTAACCCCCTGGAAAAAATCCATTAACCTTTAAAAAATCTGTAAGATCTATACATTGCCCAACAATGAGGCGGTGGTAACGTAGTGGTAAACATTGCTGGCAGTTGGTATGGTTATGGTTATTGTTATTTAGCAGACACCTTTGTCCAAAGTGTAAGTTACAGGCTGACTGCAAGACTAATGGCAGGGTCGATTTTTTTGTCGCTCACGATTGTCGTTTACGATCTACCATGTTACACTATACGATTTTAGAACCATGAAAACCTCTCCGCGTCTTGGTCGGGAGGGTAGCCACATACACCGAAAGCATCGGTCGCGTCATACGACTCCCGTCAAATTTCTGTCAAGCCAGACTTTTTGTCGGGCTGTTTTAGAACGTCGTGAACGACAAATCACGAGTCGTGAAGCATTTCACATTATAAGATTTACTCCGCGTTCGATGTCGTGCCCGACCATTTGAAATCGGCACAACACAACAAATTCGGCCAAAATCGGGCTGATATCGTGTAATCTGACCAGGCCATAGCAGAACCCTGTCAAGGACAACAGAACTGAATAGAACTTAGTAGAACTGGACAAGCGAACACAACAGAACTCCGTCCCTGACTACAGAACACAACAGAACACCGTCTCTGACTACAGAACACAACAGAACACCGTCCCTGACTACAGAACACAACAGAAACACCATCCCTGACTACAGAAAACAACAGAAATCTATGGCAGTTTATGATTATGGTTATGCTATTTTGCCAACGCCTTTGTTTAAAGCGACATACAAATAAAAACAATAATTGAATTTAGCAGTGAACAATTTCAAAATGTGGTCAGACTACAGTAGGGAGAAAGGCAATATAAACAATAAACAATCAATTCAAACAATAACCTAATAAAAAATAAACAATGAATATATAAACTTGCATAATGAATACATATGCCTTAAGACCCCTCATGAAAGAACCCAAACCAAAATAGTTTAGTTCTATTCACTTTGATGCTGTGATTGTGTTTTGTTGTGGATGTCGTCTGTGGCGCTTCCTGTTAGCTCTGTAGTTTTACAACATTAGGAAGTGGCTGAAGGTGACCCACCTGAGAGCATGCTGTGGTGTGTGTGTGTGTGTGTGTGTGTGTGTGTGTCTGTCTTTCTGTCTGCGTGAGTTTAACGGGTAGACATGTGAAATGGATGTTTTGGAGATGAGCCACATTCTCCTCCCTCCCCACATCCATTTCTCACACTCAAGCCAGACAGATCGTCTCACTCCGTCTCTCTCTCTCTCTCTCTCTCTCTCTCTCTCTCTATCTCTCTTCCTCTCTATCTCACTTTCTGACTACCTTTCTCTCTCCCTCTCTGACTCTCTTTCTCTCTCTCTCATTTCTGACTCTATCTTTCTCTCTCTCTTTCTGACTCTACCTATCTCTCTCTCTCTCTCCCTTTGTGTGTCCATTCTCCTAATGTGTTTCCTTATAGTCCTTACCTCTCTCTCTTCAACCTCTCTGTCTCAATCACTCCATTTTCTTCTTCTTCTATGCCATGCCAGTCTATTCCCCTCCTCTCCTCTGGCATCTCCCCCTCTCATCCCTCTCTCTTTCATGTGTCGTCTCCTTGGGTTTGGTGCATTGCAGTGCTGGCGCCAGTGCTGCTTTGGCATGTTAGTTCTGTCTTTACCCCCCCTCCCTCCCTCTCTCTCTCTCTCTCTCCCTTTCTCTCGTTCTCTCGTTCTCCCTCTCTAACTCTTCCCTCTATGCCAACCCTGTCCCCACACCACCACACCACACCAGCTCAGCCCTAGGAGTTGGACAAGTAATGGATTCAGAAGGTCAACAGCAACCAATACAAGACAGCATGAAAAAGAGTCCACCTGAATTGAAAAATCTGAATTCAAGTGCATTCAATTTAAGTCCCTTTGCTGTCCTAACTTGGGTTACCAGGAGAAGTCCAAGTTTTTCCTGTAGGACCTCGCCCATAAAGATTATGGGCCAGATGAGACCATCCAGAACACAATGAGCTCCTTGTGAACAGAGGCAAACATTCCTGGTTCCAGAAAGCAAAAGTCCTGTCATATATTATTTCTACCTGTGCACTTAACACAGGTGATATCACTAATCTACCTGGCTGCTAATTAGGATGAGCTGGTTTACTAAATGGTTGGAATACTTGGCAGGACTTTTACTTTCTGAACCTGGGATGTGTTTGGCAGCGACGAAGAGCTTCAGTTTGTGTGTGTGTGTGTGTGTGTGTGTGTGTTGGGTGTTTTTGTTGCATTTTGAGGACCCCCTCGAAAACAAGATGCTCCATCTCAAGGGGTTATCCTCTAATAAAATAATTTGAATTTAAATGTGGATGTCCACCTCTGCTTGTGAAGCACAGCAGAGGCTCTCTGTCTGTCTGCTGAGTAGAGTGTAGTGCTGTGGTGATGTCCTCCAAACCACATGAAGGCCTCAAACCTATGGATATGTCAGTGATTACCCAACATGTGTGTGTGTGTGTGTGTGTGTGTGTGTGAGAGAGAGAGAGAGAGAGAGAGAGAGAGAGAGACAGACAGACAGAGTGAGAGAGCGAGCGAGAGAGAGAGAGAGAGAGAGAGAGAATGGGATTACTTGAGTGAACTCTTATTGACTTGCTGTATTTGTGTGTGTGTGTGTGTGTGTATGTGTCCTGAGTCATCTGTGTGTGAAATCTGTCTATGAGATCCAGGACATTTATGTGTGTGCTGTAACTTTTATTGTTCAGTGATGGCTTAGAAAAGAGAGAGTGGAGAGAGAGAGAGAATGAGAGGAGTGGAGTTAAATAGAGTGGAGAGGGGGATGAAGAGAGGAGTGGAGTAAAAGAGAGAGAGTAGAGAGAGATGAAGAGAGGAGTGGAGTAAAAGAGAAAGAGATGAAGAGAGGAGTGAGAGAGAGGACTCAGATAAAAGCAAAGGCAGACGAATGGAACGATTGAGAGAAAATAAACAAAAAAGGAAGATGAGACTGTGAGAGTGAAATAACAGACAAGGCTGACAGAGAGTAAAAAGGTAGAGAGAAAGAAAGAAAGAAAGAAAGAAAGAAAGAAAGAGAGCACACATTCACCGAACCGTGACTGTGTGAGTCAGGCAACCTATAATTCATAAGACACATGCACACACACAGCACGTACACACACACACACACACACACACACACCACCCTCATTCTGTTGGAGGATATCAGTATCAGCATCTGGTTGACAGACATGGGGCTACATCTCCTCTGTGATGTCATCTGCTGTGCTCACAACACTTCCGCCTGAGATGGGATTCAACACCTGCCTACAGAGTGAGTGTGTGCCACCTGACTGCACTGAGATCTCAGCAGTGTGGTTTGTGTGTGTGTGTGTGTGTGTGGTGTGTGTGTGTGTGTGTGTGTGTGTGTGTGTGTGTGTGTGTGTGTGTGTGCGGGAAAAGATTTGGATGTCAAGTTGCAGTTTGGTGATCAAATCCCCATTCAGGAGTCCCGTTCTATTAACTCGGGGTATTGGGAGATGTGTGAGGCAGAACACGGCTTGCTGTAAGAGCTCATTTGGTTGCAGATGCAGACCATTAGAGCAGAATGGGCACCCATCAGGGGAGCAGTGGAGGGAGGCTGAGTAGGGGAAGGGTTCTGCTGAAATCGACGCACCCCACCTGGGCTCCTCTGCCACCTCTTGTCCAGCCTCTTGTCCAGCCTCTCCCCAAAGAACCCTGATTGCTAACCTCAAACAGTCCTCTCTGCTTCAACCCTCTCTGCTTTCTCTTTTCTATTTCATTTAGTCTTTCTAGCCCTCATCTCCTCCTTTATTTTTCTTCTCTTTCTTCTCTCCATCTTCCATTTCTCTTTTTCACTCGTTCATTTATTCATATTCCTTTCTTTCTCTCCCTCACCCCCTCCTCTTCATCTTCCTCTCCTCTTTTTTCTCCTCCCTCTCCCCTGTGTCTTCCATGGTTTCCTCCATCTTCCTCTTCCTCCTGCTTTTCCTGTCGTTCTGCATCTCCCTATTTACCCCTCCTCTCTTCTTTCTGTTCCTCCTCCTCCTCCTCCTCCTCCTCCTCCTCTTCCCCTATCCCTATCCCCATCCATTCCACTTCTCCTCTTCCTCCTCACCTTCCTCTCCCTCTCTAATTCTCTCGTCTCCCACTACCCCCCCCCGGCTCTATCCTCCTCCTCCTCTTCCTCTTCCCCTATCCCGATCCATCCCTCTTCCTCCTCCCCTTCCTCTCCCTCTCTAACTCCCTCCTCTCCCAGTCCCCCCCCCCCGGCTCTCTCCCCCTCCCCCTCCCCCTCCTCCTCCTCCTCCTCTTCCTCTTGGTCGCGTGTGTTAGCTGGCGTTCACCACCAGCACGGCGCAATGGCATCTATTTGAAGCCACCGAGTGGCGATGATCCACAGCGCAGCGCTTGAGTATTCCACGCGCGTGTTACGCAACAGCCCGCTCCCTCATGCCCTGTCACTTCATGTAGTGCTGTTAGCAGGAACATCCTTTATTAATGAATGGGGCTCAGGAGGGAGGGAGAGAGAGAGGGAGAGAGAGAGAGAGAGAGAGAGAGAGGGAGGGAGAGAGGGAGAGAGAAAGGGAGGAAGGAAAGAGGAGAAAGAGA
>NC_085002.1:27523773-27526273 GCF_963854185.1 Sardina pilchardus | reverse complement strand
CTCTCTCTTCTGTCTTCTAGTACTCCTTCAGAATCAGCGGCTAGATCATCAGGCCTGATGATGTTAGTGGTTCTAACCCCTCCTGAAGAGCTCTCTAATTCGGTCTCGGACGTCCGACCTTAGTCGGGTAAGGCGAAGGGCATTTTTAGTGTGCCCCCCGTCCCCCACGTCCCCCGCGAGCGATGCCTAAGGAGCTTACAGTACAGTACCCATTCGGCATGCATCCGTGTGTGGAGCGAGATGACATGGGCATGCTGCGCTGCTTGCGGTTGTAATCCTGTTGGAGGGGAGGCAGATTAGGAGACGAGTACTGCATCTCTCAGATATGTATATGTTCATGTGTGTGTGTGTGTGTGGATGGGGGGGGGGGGGTGTGGGTGATATCTGCTCACCATCTTACACACTCTTCAGGAAGAAGCAATGATAGGCAGCATCTGGCTCCTAAAGCGCTTGAGGAAATGAACAAGAGATTGATCGATCAATCAATCAATCCATCAATCAATCAATCAATCATCAATCAATCAATCAATCAATCAACTAATCAATGAAATAGCTCCTTGACACCGGCACGTCCATGCTTCCTCTCGGGGGTTCAGGCCTTGGGCTGTGCGGCACACACTGAACTGGTGGGCGACGTTAGAGGTGGTGCCTGTCTGAGGTGTGATGGTGCCACTGGGTCTAGAACATCTGCCCAGCATCTACCCAGGAGTGGCAGGGGATTAGCAATTGGCTTCTAGTGATCTCATCTCATCTTATAAGGTGTATTCATACCATGCATTCTCCAGTTACTGTATTACCTCCACCAAGGAGGTTATGTTTTCATCGGCGCTTGTTTGTACAGTATGTGTGTTTGTTTGTTTGTTTGTTTGTTTGTTTGTCTGTTAGCAAGATAGCTCTGGATTAAAGTTATGGATGGATTTCGATGAAATTTTCAGGAGAGGTCTGAAATGACCCAAGGAAGAAACAATTACATTTGGAGAGATCTGCATCACCGTCTGGATCCAGGAGGCGGTTATGTTTTTGCTTGACGGAGGTCTGCGCTGATTGGTTCCTCTCTGGTGACATGGTGACAGTGCTCAGATGCTGATTGCTCCACTTGTGTGGTCACAGAGGTTCTGATTGGA
Source organism: Sardina pilchardus (assembly GCF_963854185.1). Lineage (NCBI taxonomy): Eukaryota > Metazoa > Chordata > Actinopteri > Clupeiformes > Clupeidae > Sardina > Sardina pilchardus. Next base: position 27,525,149 of record NC_085002.1, on the reverse strand, counting down.
TGCTCCTTCAAAGGGTAATGAAATGACTCAGCTTGAAATTGCTCGTCGCCTGTCTTAACAGACGATGATAGTGGAGCAGTCTGTGATTGAGCTGGATACCCCTATGGTGCTCAGAGTTGTTTATATGTTAGTTCAACAGCCAATCAAATGACTCCCCTCTCTAATACCCGAAGTAGCGTGTTGATTGGCTGGAATATTGTATCTTTCAGCACAAGCCTCTTTGTTTGTTGCTCGTGTGTAAAGCGGGAGCTGTGTACAAAAGCAGTTTCTTTTTTATTAAATCATCACTCCTCCCCTCGTGCGTCTCTATGGGGAGAATGCGAACAGATCAAGTGGCGTTTGCTGCCTTGGATGATCACATCATTTAGAGCAGAGAGAGCAGAAAAACAAAAGTGTGTTGGCCGTTTGGTGTGTTTGGGAAAATGAAACCCCAGGAGGAGAGAGAGCAGAGAAGTGTTTTGAGGACGAGTTGGTTTGTTTTGCACTTTCAGCAAGTTGAGCATCACACTCAAACTCAGAACTTTTTGTGATTTGTAGGATGTTTACTCAGACATTTTAGAATGTTTTTTTGTTTTTGTTTTTTTTCTGTTTTTTTTCACCTGTTTATATCATCTGTGCACTTCAGGGGAGACCCAGATAGTGGTGGACTTTGGCCAAGGCCAGATCTGGCCCGAGTCTGGCCCGCATGTGGCCCATATCTGGTGCAGGTCCTGCACAGAGCCAGCTGCTGCTGTTTGACTGAGCTGCACTCAGCGTGTGACAGCCGAGCGCTTTGAAAGCATATTTCCCCTCAGTCTCTTTGGCTGTCCTCCTCTGCCTCTGCTCCGCCATGATGCCGGAGGTCTTCCTGAGCCACTGTCTGAGTTATCTTTGTCTTTAAGTGTGTCTGTGGGTGTGTGTGTGTGTATATGAGTGTATGAGTGTGTGTGTGTGTGTGTATGTGTGTATGTGTGCGTGTGTGTGTGTGTGTGTGTGTGTGTGTGTGTGAGTATGTGTAATTGTGAGAATGTGTTTGTAAAATGTCATTGCATAGGTATATGTGAGCTTTGGGCGGTATACTGTGTGTGTGTGTGTGTGTGTGTGTGTGTGTGTGTGTGTGTGTGTATGGAGCGCTGCCTGGTGAGTGGGGGACTTAAGGGGCAGCAGTGGAGTGGAAGTGGTCGGTCCAGTCAACTGGAAGAGCACAGCCTGCCACAGCTCAGAGCGGGTCCAACTGTGTGTGTGTGTGTGTGTGTGTGTGTGTGTGTGTGTGTGTGTGTGTGTGTGTGTGTGTGTGTGTGTGTGTGTGTGTGTACGTGTATGTGTGTACGTGTATGTGTGTGTGTGTGTGTGTGTGTGTGTGTGTGTGTGTGTGTGTGTGTGTGTGTTTGTCTGTC
>NC_085002.1:27513773-27518773 GCF_963854185.1 Sardina pilchardus | reverse complement strand
TGATGAGGATCTAGGAAAAACAAAGATCTGTCCAAGCCCAAACCACTCGCACCTTGCATGACCTCACAGGCCACAGGTCTCCACACTAGATCTTCTGGCCCATGAAGAAATCTTTGGATGAACTGGAGCCTGAAAGCAGCAGCTCTACTGGGCAAATGGATTAAACCCTGGCCACCTTCTTCTTTTGGCAAATATAAAACACTCTGAGGGATCCAATGTAATTTGTCCCAAAAGAAATCTACCAAAGTTGACTGTATCTTTGCTAAAAAACCTGATGGTGGGTCTAAAACAGCCAGCCGATGCCACAAGGAAGACGCTACTAGATTATTAACAACCAGACAGCGTCCCCTATATGACATTTGAGGTAGTAGCCATGTCCATTTTTTTAAACGCCCCTTCACTTTTTCGATGACTCCCTCCCAATTTTTTTGAACGTTATTACCATCTCCCAAGAAGATACCCAAATACTTAAACCCACCTTTCTTCCAAATTAAATCTTCTGGTAGTTTGAGCAATCCATCATCCCAATTACCTATTTTAAAGGCTTCACTTTTTTTCCAGTTAACTTTTGCAGATGATATTACACCAAAATCCCTCACAATAGCACTCAAAGAGTCAACATCATTTTGGTCATTGACTACAGTAACCAAATCATCAGCATACGCTGATAGACAGAAAACCTTTTCACAATTAGGCAAAGAGAAACCAGTCATTTTCATCCTTAGTTTATGAAGCAAAGGTTCTATTGCCATGGAATATAGCATTCCAGACAATGAACATCCTTGTCTTACACCTCTCAATGCTTTAAAAGGAGGACACAAACCACCGTTAACTTTTACTATACTCTCAATGTCAGTATACAGCACTTTAATTAGTTTAATAAAAGCCGAATTAAACCCAAAAGCCTCCAACACCCTCCATAAATAGCTATGCTCTACCCTGTCAAATGCCTTTTCTTGATCCATGAAAACTAATCCAAAATTCTTTTTTAACTTACTAGAGACTTCAATCACATCTCGAACCAAGAAAATGTTATCAAAAATTGACCTCTCGGGAACACAATAAGTTTGATCGACATGAATGACTTGTTCCATCACTTTTCCTAATCTCGTTGCTAGTGCTTTAGAAAACATTTTGACGTCAATGCACAGGAGAGACACTGGGCGCCAATGCTTCAGGTCAGTCAAGTCACCTTTTTTTGGCAACAGTGTCAACACTGCTCTTCTACAGCTTAGAGGGAGGATTCCCTTCTTTACACTGTCGTTCAGCACTTGATGGAGATCTTTCCCCAACTCTGACCAAAAACCTTTGTAAAACTCGACTGACAGTCCATCAATGCCAGGAGCACGTCCATTTTCCATACCCATCAGAGCAGCATACAGTTCTTTCATTGATAAAGCTCCATCCAGCATCTTTGCTGAAGCATCTGAAAGCCTTGGCAAGTCACGAAGGAAATCATTCTCAATCTCCTGATTTCCAACCAATTCACTTTTAAAGAGTTCTGAATAAAAACTCCTTACTCGTTGTCTTATTTCAAGTGGCTTGGTCAACAATGTCCCCGTTTCTGAGCGCACAGCATGAATCAATTTTTTACTTCCATTTTTTTTCTCCAGACTAAAAAAATATTTGGATGGAACATCCATTCCAGACACATTTTGGATTCTTGAACGGATCAAAGCTCCTTGTGTTCTTTTTTCCAACAAATCAGCCAATTCCACTTTTTTACTTTTAAGCAATTCTATTTGCTCTGAATTGTTTGTGTTGTCAACCACATTTTGCAAATCAACAATTTCTTTTTCTAAAGTTTTCATGGATCCGGCTAAGTCCCTACTGACATTGAAAGTATATTGTTGGCACATATGTTTAATTTGGGTTTTTGCTACATCCCACCATTGTTGTAAGGAAGAAAAACAAGATTTTTCCAACTTAAAATTGGCCCAAAAAATGCTAAAAGCTTCTCTAAAAGTTTGATCATTCAACAACATCTTATTAAAATGCCAATATGCACTTCGTGACTTAACAGCAGTTTTGATTGCTATACTAACTGCTATACAATGATCAGAGAACCCAACAGGACTGATATAAGAACATCTAAAAGCACTAAAAAAATGCTTAAAACAGTACATCTGATCCAATCTAGCCATTGATAAAACATTGTCACGACAGTGAGACCAAGTATATTGCCTCTGTTTTTTATGGAAAGATCTCCATATGTCAATCAGTTCATGAGTTTCAATTAACTCAATGAGACGTTTACGAGACGCTGTATGGGGCTCTGCATGATTTCTATCTAAAACATCAGCAGTACAATTAAAATCACCACCCAAAAAAAGAAACTCAGTACCACTGCATGCACTAAGAACATCACCAAGCTTATCCAAAAAACACATTCTTTCTGCAGCTAAAGTAGGAGCATAAACACAAATAAAAACAAAAACATCATTTTCAAAAACTGCTTTTACTTTCAAAAGTCTTCCTTTAATCAACTCCTCTACGTCATATGAATGTGGAAGAAAAGACTTTGAAAACAGAACAGCAACACCTCCACTTAAATTGGTGTTATGACTGAGTATGGCCCGCCCATCCCACTCTTTCAGCCAATCAACTTCATTTACTATATCACTGTGTGTCTCTTGAATAAGAAAAACATCAACATGTTTCTGTTTACTTAATTCATAGAATTCTGCCCTTTTCCTCCCGTCTCTGGCCCCATTCAAATTTAATGTAGCTACTCTAACTTCACCCATTTTTAAAAAAGAAAGTAACCAGAAAAAAACAAAGAAAAGAGACATACATATTTTACTGAGCGTCACTGTCATGTTCAATCGGTTCTCCTTTTCTCAATTTGCGTACAATTTTAACTAATCGAAAGATCTCTTGGTCCGTGAAACCCCCTTCCTCATTCGTCTTCATTAAATATTTCGCATCGCTGATAAACTGTTGTATATTCGGAAAATAATCCTCGATTTTAACATTACGCCCAAACTTGGTAGATTGTAAAAAATGGCTTATCTCCTGAGCGGAGTATATGACAACTAACGGTTGGGAGTTCTCTTGTGAACTTGAATCAGTGGAATAACCATCACTCTCATGATCATCCACAGTTTGTGGCTCATCATTAATGTCTGTTTTGAATTGTTTCTTAGCTTTATTACTAGAGTGCTTCTTTCGTTTAGTTTTAGGGACTTTGAAAAGACTTTCCTCTTGGACCGTACTACTACCAGCCTCCTCATCTGCGTGTATAGGCCTAGCTACCGTCTCATTGCCCACCTCTACTCCCACCACATTATCATTAACCACAACAGTTTCACTCCCACTAATACTCTCATCCATAGTCACCTCAGCATCAGATGATGCATCTGGAATAATTTCAGACTCCGTTGTACTTTTAGATTCATCAGCTTCATTTGCTTCGGTCACTTTATTCTCTACCGCGTTTAACAAAACCGGTGTTGGTGCATTTAACTGTACCACTTCTGACACAGACTCTGAACCACCACTCGTAGAGGGCAGTTCAGATGAAGCAGTTTCCCTACTAATTTCTGAAATTTCAGAAATACTTGCAGGTGCATCAGTTTGTTCCTTGCTTGAATCTTTTTTGTTTGGGCAAGCACGGACCAAATGTCCATGTTGGCCACAACCAAAACATTTCATAGAGTCAGATGTTGCAAACACATTGTAGTCATAACCATCAACATTAAACTTGAACACTGCGCTAAAATCACAATCCTGTTTAAGAAACATATGCACCTGGCGTCTGAACGACACCATATGACTCAACAAACTTGATTTGCAACCCACAGGTATTTTCTTAACTTGTGAGACCACTTTGCCATACTTTGAAAGTTCTCTAATTAATACCTCGTCTTTTAAAAACGGTGGCACGTTAGACAATGTTATTTTCTTAGATGGGCTATTAAGCGGAAGAACAGGTGTAAGCCAACCATCAATTTCAATACCGGATTGAACAACTTCATAAGCTTTCTCGATCGTACTCAAAAAAAGAACGATTGCGTTGTTCATTCTAGATGCCGACAAGACATTATCGTATCCAACAATTTTACCCACCGCTAAACTACATTCTTCCACACTAACCGAACACGCCACCTTAACGCCATGGCGTCTGGTTAGACAATCAAGTTTTAATTTAGGAGTCGCCATACTACCCAGCCAAAAAATGCTGGTAGCAGACTCACCCCAACCCAATCAATAAAACAATACTACCACACAAACAAATATATAAACAAACAAAAGGATAGAAAAGATAGAAAATAAGGAGCACTCACTCAAGCCGGAGTCGGCCTCCTGTCACGCTCACACTCTACACACGCACTCACTTCCGCTCAGAGAGAGAGAGAGAGAGAGAGAGAGAGAGAGAGAGAGAGAGAGAGAGAGAGAGAGGAGAGAGAGAGAGAGAGAGAGAGAGAGAGAGAGAGAGAGAAAGAGAGAGAGATGGCTCATCAGACCTTCTCACTCTTACAGTTTCTGGAGTGGAATGATAATAATAATTTTTTTGCATGTTTGTGTGTGTGTGTGTGTGTGTGTGTGTGTGTGTATGTGTGTGTGTTTGGGTGCATGTGTGTATTATAGCATTTGTGCGTTTCACATAGCGTAGAAGTGTGAAATTGCATTATACAGTCGTGTGTGTATGTTATAGTAGGTGTGTCTATGTGCGTGTGTGTGCGTGCGTGTGCGTGCGTGTGTGTGTGCTTGTGTGTGCATGTGTGTGTGAATGGTAATGTGACCGCTCGATAAACCCCATTATTTTAAAGAACGCAAATCCCAAAGAGGAAACCGTTCCAGCAACGACTATACCACTCCCTGAAAGCTGATCGTTCACACACCCAGCATACACACACACACACACTCACACTCACACTCACACTCACACTCACACTCACACATGCACACACACACACACACACACACACACACACACACACACACACACAAACACACACAGAGACACACAGACTCCTAGACACACACACACGACACAT
>NC_085002.1:27503773-27508773 GCF_963854185.1 Sardina pilchardus | reverse complement strand
ATTTGCGTTAAACAGCTTTGCTTTTGGCATGTCTGACAGCCTCTTCGACAGCCTTACTGTCCTGTCCGGTCTCATTAGACATTAGACGTGACGCCATTAAGAAGCCTCTGCACCCCCCCTCACACACACACACACACACACACACACACACACATGCCCCTGTTCACCCTGACATGATGGACGTAGTGTCCACTCTGCTGGACATCCCCCAGATACTCCCTTTCATTACACACACACACAAACACACACCCCTCTGCAGACCCTACGATACACTACACACACACAACAGGTACACACACACACAACCTTTATTTTATTGTCAGTTTATTATTGACTGTGAGGTACAGCTCATGGATGCGTTTCCCAGATTCGTTAAGAAGCTCTTAAGGCTACGAACGTCTTAGGAGCGCTCTAAGAATGTTCTAAGAACACTCCTCAGAAGTTCTTAGCACTTAAGAGCTTCTTAACGAATCTGGTAAACGTGGCCCTTGTCTTTTTTAATTGAGTGATGGCGTGGCTTGATAGCCTCGACTAGCCCCATACATGTCCATGTCCACAGTTAGACCCTCACAAAGACGGGGTTTGACACTAGCGATGGTGTCGGGCGAACGATGCTGCTCGGCTCGGCGATGGTGTCGGGCGAACAACGCTGCTCGGCGATGGTGTCGGCGAACACCACTGCTCGGCTCGGCGATGGTGTCGGGCGAACAACGCTGCTCGGCGATGGTGTCGGGCGAACAACGCTGCTCGGCTTGACGATGGTGTTGGGCGAACGTTGCTGCTCGGTCGCTGCTCGGTCACGCTGCAGCTGGCTGGCTGATTAATGAGCTCACGTTCGTTTGCTTTTAATTAGTGAGCTCTGTTCCTCCTGTTTATCTTAGCCATGCACCATGCTCCGACACATACAGATGTCGTTGCTCTGTGTGTGTGTGTGTGTGTGTGTGTGTGTGTGTGTGTGTGTGTGTGTGTGTGAGAAAGTGTGAGTGTGTGTGAGTGTTGGTACATGTGTGTGTCCATAGCGGAGGACATATGCACACCCATCCATACCGTACTTGCATACTAATCAGACACATGTGGGCATTCCTAAGTGGGCACACATGGTTCACACACACACACACACACACACACACACACTAGTGCACATGTTTGTGCATATAAACAAGAAGCGATAGTTACATACAGGCAGAAATGATTGCACTAGCTCTCCTGGGGCCAGCCTTTGCCAAACAGCATCCCGATTAAAGGGCCCACTCCGACAGCACTCCCTATCTACTGTGAACACACTCTGTGGCTGACAGGCCTCTACAGCAGCGTGTGTGTTTGTGTGTGTGTGTGTGTGTGTGTGTGTGTGTGTGGCTGACAGGCCTCTACAGCAGTGTGTGTGTATGGCTGACAGGCCTCTACAGCAGTGTGTGTGTGTGTGTGTGTGTGTGTGTGTGTGTGTGTGTGTGTCATGTTCCTCTTCTGCATGATGGAGCCATGTGTCTCAGTCTAGACACGTTGAACTGCCTGCACTTTATTTTAAATGGGCCTCCATACTATGGCAGTTGATGGACTTAGCAGTACTTATCTGGATGGCTGGCTCTAATGAATAATCTAGAGCAGAGTGTGTCTTATATAAGGCCGTCTTGTTAGCAGGAGCACGCAGGCCTTGGTAATAAGAGCCAGTGTGTTTGTGTGGTAGGAGCCATGTATTAGGATGGGCTGCTCATCATGGCTCCTTAAATAAAGATGCCCTGCACACACACACACACACACACACACACACACACACACACACACACACACATTCATGGCTCCTTAAAGATGCCCTGGTTCTTTGTTAGGGCTTCTCTAAAGAGCATTTCATCTTAAGGAGGTCAGGGTCTATATGGAGATTGCTCTGTGTTGTGTGTTCCATATGTTAATCTGCGCTGTGTTGTGTGTTCCATATGTTAATCTGCGCTGGTTGTGTGCATATCCACATGTATGACTTCCCTCTGCTTTACAGAGGGGGGAAGTGAGCATAGCATAGCTACCCTGAGCACTAGCACAGAATGATGATTGGTTCATGAAAGCAGCCAAACACACACACACACACACACACACACAAGCAAACAAATACACACACCAACACAAAACAAGCCGCTGAATGAGTCCTCTTTGAGCACGGATTAAAACTACAAAGCAGGGCCGCCATGTGTGATGTGTTTTCTAATGAAATGTATCAAAGGAGTGCAGTGAAATTGTATCTTAAAATGATCTTAATTCAGAAAACAAGTGCTCTCCTTCTTCACCCACCCACACACACACACACACACACACACACACACACACACACACACACACACACACATACACACACACACACACACACCCATGCACATTCTCTCTCTCTCTCTCTCTATCTTTCTTTCCCCATTCTCTCTCTCTCTATCTATCTTGCTTTCCCCATTCTCTCTCTCTCAATCTAGCTTTCCCCATTCTCTCTATCTATCTTTCTTTTCCCATTCTCTCTCTCTCTCTCTCTCTCTGACTCGATTCCAGGGAGAGAATTGCTCATCTAGTCCTAATGGAGTGCAGTGCGACCTGGTCTCCCCAGAGGAGAGCTGTGCAGGCCTTTCTCTCTCTCCTCTCCTTTCACTCTTTTCTCTCCATTTCTGTTGCTCTCTCTCTTCTATCCATATCTCTTCTCTCTCTCCTTTTCTGTTGCTCTCTCTCTTCTATCCATATGTCTTCTCTTTCTCCTCTCTTTTCACCCAGCTATTCTCTCCATTTCTCTCTCCCTGTTTTGTCTCTCTGTATCTTTCTGTTCCCTTCTCTCCTATATTTTCTCTCCTCTCCTCTCCTCTCTTCTCTTCTCTTCTCTTCTCTTCTCTTCTCTTCTCTTCTCTTCTCTTCTCTTCTCTTCTCTTCTCTTCTCTTCTCATCTCTCCTCTCCTCTCCTCTCCTCTCCTCTCCTCTCCTCTCTCTATCTCTTCTCCTATCTACTCCTCTTGTTATCTCTCCTCTCACTATCCTCTATCTGTTGTCTCTCTCCCCCCTCCCCCTCCCCCCGCTCCTGTTTGATGCAATCTCTGTGCATATTACTGTTCCACATACAGCCTGCCATTGACAGCAACTCTAGATACATATCTGTCAACATTATGAGTCAAGCAGTGACAAATCTATAAGAAATGGTGGTGTTTTTGTGCGACTGAGTAGGTATGTGTGTGTGTGTGTGTGTGTGTGTGTGTGTGTGTCTGTGTCTGTGTCTGTGTGTGCGCATACACCATTGTGTGTACACGCTTTTTAAAGAATGGACTCGTTTCTTCCTCCCAGAAGCGTAACAATTTATGTTTCTGCGCGCAGATTTATAATTGTGGCAGGAACACGGCCTCACTGTCACTCAGATTAATGGGCGAATCTAACTTGAGTCTCCTGCCTGACAAATGTGCTCTAATGCAGCGGCGGCGGAGCGCTGGAGGAGTATAACTCACCTAAACGGGCAGGCGGCGCACACACAGGACCGGACCGGGACCGGGCCGGGACCGCGCCGGGCCCCCCTCCATTACTTACGCCGCGCTTGTAAAGACTCTGTCCAACATTCTCCCGGGAGTTGCCGTCTTAAATGACCTCATTAATTTGGGCGGCCATCCCATGCAGAGAAGCTAATCTGGTATGAGGGCTTGGCTGATGGCTAGTAAGTGTGTGTGTGGGGGGGGGGGAGTAGGTGCGTATGTGTGTGTGTGTGTGTGTGTGTGTGTGTGTGTGTGTGTGTGTGTCACTGTACCAATCCCTGAGAAGAGCAGCTTTTTCTATTTTTGTGTGTGTATGTTGTTTTGTCGCTGTTGTTATGTTCTCTGTTGACCCTCGCTGCTGTCAGGTGTGTGAGTGCACAGGTGAGAGCAAACATTCCACCCAGAGCGTCACCAACAATGCTGTCCTGTGGGAAACATGTAACCTTGTGTTTGAGTTCCACCTGAGCTTCCACTGTTGTAGCCACGTGCTTCCTTTTATCCTCTCCTCTCAGGCATCAGGGAATTTCTCTGTGTGTGCGTGTGTGTGTGTGTGTGTGTTTGTGTGTGCGTCTGTGTGTGTGCGTACTGTACATGTGCACGCTTGCCTAATGAGGCTTACACCTATTTGTGAAGCTCATATATTTCCTCGGAGTCCACCAACACATCAATATCACGTACCTTGTATCACTTTGGTTATTATCTCTGTGCACGTGCGTTCGTGTGTGTGTGTGTGTGTGTGTGTGTTTTCTGTGTTTGTAGGGAGACAGTGGGTGTATTTTTTTTTTGTCCCTCAGCAACAGAACTAATAAGGATGCAGCAGCAGCCTCCCATCCGTTTTCACATGAAGTCAGTGTGGGGCTCCCCAGCTTCTGCAAATGAGTGTTTCTGTCTTTGATGCAGCCTTCGCCTTCTCCCAATGTCTGTGTTTTAGGATGGAGAGCACTGCGCGCCATTATTCTATGCTGGCACATTCTTTCAACTCTTATCATTCATTAATGCTGCTCTGACAAGCAAGCGTAATTAGTTTGTTAAAAGCATGTGGTGTGTGTGTGTGTGTGGTCTGTGTGTCTCTGGTCTGTGTGTGTGTGTGTGTGTGTGTGTGTGTGTGTGTGTGTGTGTGTGTGTGTGTGTGTGTGTGTTTGTATGTGTGTGCATGTGTGTGTGTGTGTAGTCATTAGCCAGCTGTACTCTGGAGATGATGCTAATGCCATCTGCTCTGACAGTGGTAGCGGTAGTGTTATCTGACGGCGTCCTGTGCTCCATTAAGCTGCCAGAACAGAGCAGCAGCCTGATGGGCAACTCAGGCCTGACTCAACCCCAGCAGACCCCACCGAGGCTGCCCTGACTTGTTCTGACCTGTCCTGGCCACTCACTCTGCAGCAGCGCTCCTCACCTCACCGACTACCAGACACCTCCAACCCCCCCCCCCCCCCCCCCCCCCTCTTCACTTCACAAATGTGTTGAAAACAACACAAACTGTTTTGTCCCTACCTGGACACAGAGATGTGTTAAAGAGCAACA
>NC_085002.1:27488773-27498773 GCF_963854185.1 Sardina pilchardus | reverse complement strand
CTCTCTCCTGTTATGTCTATCCTGTTCTCTCCTCTTGTCTCTCTCTCTTATTCTGTCTATCCTGTTCTCTCTCCTGTTCTATCTGTCCTGTTCTTTCTATTGTGATCTCTCTCCTTTCTCTCTCTTGTTCTGTCTATCCTGTTCTCTCTCCTGTTCTGTCTGTCCTGTTCTCTCCTCTCTGCTCCCTGTTCTGTCTATCCTGCTCTCGTCTCCTGTTCTATCTCTCCTGTTCTCTGTTCTCTCCCCCCTGTTCTGTCAGTGTTATCTATGTCTGCATGCCTCCATCATCTATCTCCCTCTCTCTGCCTCGGCTCAGCTGCTGCTTGATTAAACGCCATGCTCACCTCATGGATGGGGCCTTACACTGTGCAGTCAGCCTTTATGCCATCCTTCACTCTCTCTTCCTCTCTTTCTCTCTCTTTCCTTTTCTCTTTCCCCCTCTTTCTCTCCTCCTCCCTGTCACTCATCCTCTCATCCTTCTCTTCTTGCTCCACCTCTCCTCTATCTGTCATCCGTTTCCTCCAGCTGTCCCTGTCCCCATATCCTCCCATCACTGCTCTTCATTAAAATCAACAATTGCTTAATGACCACGCACGCAATGCATACACCAATTACACATACATACACACACACACACACACACACACACACACACACACACACACACACACACAGTAGTGGCGCAGCATGAAAACATATCTCCTGTAAAGGGCAGGCTTCCACCGCACACACACACATAGTGCATTATTGAGATTACATTTGCACTTAGCATTGAATATTAACGCACACTAAAATAGACACAAGGGTCATCGCTGCGTGAAATTCACTCCAATCTGTAGCCGCTAATGAGCTAACCTTTCCCAGCATGCGCTTAGCATGACTGCACTAGCCGCTAAAGATCACGCACGCTAGTCGCAGCCAACTCGGGGAGAATGCAAGAGACAAAACCGCAGAGAGGGAGAGGGAGAGAGAGAGGGAGCGAGAGGGAGCGAGATAGATGTTTATGTTCACCCCTGTATTACTGTAACCATCATATAGCGCAAGGACTCCTTAAAGGCCACTGTTTAGCCAGTAAACGACTACAAAGTGCTTCAACATATCGCCCCCTTAAAATTATAGGGCTCTAACTGGATTCTGAGTAGTTCTTTTGAGATTTTCAGCTTCAAAGTTTTACTGATAAGTGGAACACAATTCTTTAGGTATAAAATCCATACAACTTCAAGAATCACCTCACCTCACCTTGAACTTGTCACACAATATATGTCAAAAGCTCAATTTTGACAAAAATGTCAGATTGAACCATAGAATTCTAAGCGGACAATATATCAACACATAAGTCAACAAAAAAAAAACTATTAGCATGACATTAGCACAGACACAGAGAGAGAGAGAGAGAGATAAACACAAGTCCTAGGTCACTTCTCGTAGTGTGCACACTTTCTGGAGATGGTTAGTCCAGTGTGAAATAAAAATAGCTCTTTGACAATGTTTAGCCCCTCAGCTGGAGTAATTAGCGGAGCGGTAATGTTTTTTGTCTTTTAAGTTGAGTGAGGAAAGTGGACAGATAATCACAGGAATTATCTCTGCTCCAAAGCTGTCATTAGTCCGCCTCGCTGCCTCGCATGGCATTAAAGGATGCATTAGAGTGGTAATTTTCATATAGAGTTAAACGTGCATCACTACAGCCCCTGTGTGTGTGTGTGTGTGTTAGGGGTGTCGCGACACCAAAAAATCAGTAGTCGGTGCCAATACCAGGAAAATTACACGATTCTCGATGCCAAATTCGATACTATCGTTAAAAAAAAGGATTTTCTAAAATCCCATGTACTTAATGAATTTCTTTATTGAAATATTTGCAGAATACTGAAATATAATTTCTATAACATACAGAGCATAACAGAATACAGTATCCAATTGCGAGCATATCACATAGGCTTACACATAATTAATTAAATCACTTTTCTAATGGATTGTATAAAAACCAACAACTTGCATTGCCTTTTTATCGCTCTGCTTTCATATAATGTGAATGATTTTTTTTTTACAAGATGTAAAGTCTTTATTTGAAACACACACACATTCTGTAACTATTTATACATTCTATATGAAATTTCAGATCTTCATTAGCAGCAAACTTTATGCAGATTATAGCCTACTATTCATATTACAACTCCACCTCTTAAATTCAGCTGGTTGAAGCCTCAACATTTTGTAAACAAAGTAGCAGGCTAAGCTTATCAGACTGTTCAGTTTCCCCACATGTGTTTAAGTTTCAAGGTAAGCTACTTTTTCTCCTTGGGACAGAACCTTTTAAGTCTTGGAGTTGAAAAACATTGGTATTGAGATGGTCAGTCAACTTGAATGCAAGAGTTTTAATGTCTGCAGCATAGACTAGCTAATGATGCTAACCGGATTTTAAACAGCAATTTAGCTAGTCGTCTTCTGTGCGTCATTGCGTTCACGATTGTGAATGTTTTATTTGGATTAAAATGTGCATGTCGTGGGCGGGTGTCCATTGAGCACGTACGAGAGCGGGCCAAGGAGAACAAGTTAACTTTTACTTTACTTTTACTGTTTGGTAAAGTTGCACGTATAATCTACAAAAGTTGCGGAAGAACTATATGCTGCCACCCGGGCAGCGTCAGGTGCATCAGTACGACCACGCTTCCAGGAATGATCTGGTTGGTTTTCATGGAGACAGACGCTGTGTGCACGGAGGGGAGAGGCTGTGTGTGTGTGCTTATGTGTGTGCATGAGAGACAGACGCGTGAGTGACAGAGAGGGAGAGCAGGGAAAGGAAATTCAGCTTAAGGAATGTTGCGTGTTTTTCAATACCGTTCAAAAATAGATAAATAAATAAAAAAAAAAAGTAACGAAACAATATGTGGCGGCCGGTGCTGAATCTGTGGCGCATCGCCACAAATTAGTCTAGCCTATGTGTGGGAAACACTGTAGCCTATTGCCCCCATCAGTTCCGGAAGAGTCGCAGCACCGACGCTTATGCTGGCGTCGGTGCTTACGGTGCTTCAAAAAAATAGGCATCGCCGGTGTTTTTTCATTTTAGAATCGAGAGGTATCGCAAGTATCGGTTCTCGTGACATCCCTAGTGTGTGTGTGTGTGTGTGTGTACATGTGTGTACGTGTGTGTGTGTGTGTGTGTGTGTGTGTCAGCCAACACACATGCCTGTGAGAATGCAAGTGAGTCTTTGCTTACTCAACATATACCAAAACACACACACACACACACACACACACACACACATATCACATCACACATGTACATAGTCGAGAGACAAGTGAATGACAGCATGATGTCCAGTCAGGAATCCCCTTCAGACAGGAAATACAGTTGGGGTTCCCATATAGATTGCACACAATCTTACGATCTTCTTTTCAAGTATACACAAGAGAGATGCTGCATTAGTGCTATAGGTCGGGGATTCGCACAGCACATCGATCAACAACCAAGCCTATTTACTGTCAAAAACAAAATCTCTGATAAAGCAACCTTTGTGAGCAAAAAACATCACCAACAGAACAGTCTTCAAGAGTATTTCAGTGGGGTTAGCAAACAGGGACCAGTCTTCATCAACACCTCCAGACACCTCCAGAAGGCTCAACAGTGGTATATGGTGACTCAGACCCTCACTCATGTTGGGTTCTCCTCACCACCAAATACCGACAAATTCCTTGTCGTCTCTGTGACCGTTTATGATCCGATCAGCAACATACCTAGCCAAACTATAAGCGTTGCCTTCGTCTCTGTGACTATGATCCAATCAGCAACATTATCTATGCAAACTGCAAGCCTTTGATGCGGGCACTCACAAATACCAATAGATTCTTCAATACCGACTACCAATCAATATTGCATATTCTTTAGTCCTTCCTCTTCCTTGCTGTGGCCATCTATGATCCGATCAGCAGCAACATAGCTAGCCGGCACACAAGCCCTTGATTCAGACACCAACAATTAGCACTCCAGAAACACAGTGGCAAGACATCCCAGAGTCCATTCTGGTTGCAACATAAACATGACCCTTAGACTGTAGCTCAGCCAAAATTAGTTGGGATTCAGACAGGAACTCATCGTACATCAGTAGAGTACAGCAGAGCCATAGCAGAGTGAGATGTGTTACAGCAAATGTTTCCTTTATCAGCAGAGCGTGTTGGAT
Organism: Sardina pilchardus; assembly: GCF_963854185.1. Lineage (NCBI taxonomy): Eukaryota > Metazoa > Chordata > Actinopteri > Clupeiformes > Clupeidae > Sardina > Sardina pilchardus. Next base: position 27,494,598 of record NC_085002.1, on the reverse strand, counting down.
AATGTGCCGTAACCCAGACCTGCCCCACATGTCTGTCCACCTGCATGGCAGTGTGTGTGTGTGTGTGTGTGTGTGTGCGCGCGCATGTCTGTGGTTGTGTGCATTTGTGGAAATGTGTGTGTGTGTGTGTGTGTGTGTGTGTGTGTGTGTGTGTGGCCTTATTTCACGCTCTCTGCTGATGGCACATCGCTGCACATTGACCGATGCCACTTACATCTTTGCCCTACATCACGGCTGAGTACAGTGACTCGTATTACAGTACACTGTGAGCCAATGCCAACCAGCAGCAACCGCTGTCTGTGGTTAAACCAGACAGTATCCAGAGCACCTTATATTATATTATGTTACTGTATATTACATTTCATTTACACTTTTTTCATCCAAAATGACTATATGTCAACTATATTACAAGGGATTACATTGTCCTTACATTGTCCCCGGAGCAATTTGGGGTTAAGTGCTTTGCTCAAGGGCACAATGGTGGAAGGCGGGAATTGAACCGGCAACTTCCAGGCTGCTGCACGCTAGCCTAGCTCCTCAACCACTACACTACCACCACCCTACAGGCTACTGCACGCTAGCCTAGCTCCTCAACCACTACACTACCACCACCCTACAGGCTACTGCACACTAGCCCAGCTCCTCAACCACTACACTACCACCGCCCTAATGCATGCTTCTCACTGTCTGTGCTTAAACCGTGAGTCCAGAGACCCTTACACATGCTTCTCACGTCTCTCTTAGAGATAAATCCATGCAATCCACCTTGCCATGGGGTGTTGTGTATTGAGCAGTGCCCACAAAAGAATGGATCACGGCTGATGCAATAGATTAAAACAAAGCTAACTGGAGAATATGTGGGGTTCTAGAGTGGCCAGGGTATTCCAAATGTGTTGATGCTGGTTGGGTCTACCAGCACTGAAGGACTGCATCCTTATCACATATGGTATGAATGATGCACGAATAACAGTCATTCAGTAGGGTGTGTGTGTGTGTGTGTTACACACCCACGAACGAACATGGTCGATGAGATGACCACCTGTCCCATGATGCAATGTGTGTCCCCCGGAGCCGCCTCGGGCCGGGCAGTCCATATGTAAAACAGCATGCAAACCAACCTCATTAAGGCCTCCTGGTGCTCCACACAGAAGCCAACATGGCCTCCTTTTGGTGAAACTGGGTTGATGCCTTACTGTACCATATAATATCTATTCTGGCGTCAGCATCAGAATACGGAGAAGAGGCTTCTCATTGGCTGTTTGGTCGATGCAGAGGCTAATGGAAAAGTGCTGACACTAGTCCATCAGCTGCGACTGGAGATGAGCCAGAGCAGCTTCAAATGGGTGAGATATTCACTTCACAGTGGCCAACAAACACACTAAGACAAGCCATGTGCCCATTTTCAGCGTTGTTGTGAATATGGATCGGAGTGTTGTATTGCTGGGTGTTTTTTATAGAAATTAGGAAATGGATATTATCAGAATCAATCAGCTTTATTGGCCAGGTTTGTGTAAACAAACAAGTAATTTGACTCCGGTTACAAGGAATTTGACTGGTTCGGTATAATCAGTCTATGTAGACTATAGTGAATTGTCTACGTTCCTCTTGTTTCTCCTTCATCCCCATCTATCTCTAGTGCCCCAAACAGATGGAGAGAGAGAAAGAGCGAGCGAGAAAAGAGAGGGAGAGAAAGGAGAAGAAAGAAAGCTGTTTCATTCCAGAATTCAACACACCTGTCAGTTCACCTTTTGTGGTGCAGCTCTCTTTCCTTTTTCTTCTTCTTCTTCTTCTTCTCTCTCTCTCTCTCTCTCTCTCTCTCTCTCTCTCTCAGAAGCTTTAGTGCTTACGCCACACATACAGCTCTGGGTCGAGTGCTATGGATCCCAGTGAGACTTGGAGAGAGAGGAGAGAGAGACGACCATTCCTCCTAGAGAGAAAGACATACATGTACACATATGGCTTCTGAACATTCACAATCCATGTTTTGAGAGAAGACTCAACATGAACATGACTATATATTACAAATATTGCAATTGTATTTTCTCTTCTCATTAGCTTCATGTATTTCATGTGATGTTATTTTAGACTATTATAATATCTGTGTTGTGTATATATTTCCTCTTATTATTTATTTTGCCGCTTATATTATTGCTCACACATATTAACACTTTGGCAGTATTTTTTGTTCAGTAATGCCAGTAAAGCCTATTGAGAGGGAAACCAGAAGAGAGAGATGGAGAGAGATATGGAGGAGGAGGAAAACAAGAGGACAGAGGGGAAATACGGAGGAAGAGAGACGAGGGCCAATGAGCAAGACAGATGTGAGGAGAACGGGAGAGAGATTGAGCACGAGAGAACGAGAGATAGAGAGAAAGATAGAAGGGGGGGGGGGTCGGTTAGCCGTTTGACTGGTGCAGCATGATAATGTATTTGTGTGCCTTTGTGTGTATGTGAGAGAGAGAGAGAGAGAGAGAGAGAGAGAGAGAGAGAGAGAGAGAGAGAGGGGGAGAGAGAAGAGAGGAATAGGGCCACTGTAGGGGGATTAAATGATTTAAAAAACACCCAGGGATCCCTTGATTTTATCTCTCTGATAAATCCTAGTCCAATCTCCATCAAGTGGAGACAGCGATACCAGCAGTCAGACAACACACTGGCCAGGCTTTGATCCACAGGCTTCCCTGCTGCTACTGTAGTCCAAGCCACGGTTACAGAACCTCAGGACTCTTCTCTTTCAGTTCCATGTTAAATGTTCCTGTTGATCCGCAGGGTTCCCCGGTTACTATTCTAAGGCCAAAGCTTTGGAACTTCTGTTCTAAGACCTGGATCAATCAGAACCCTGTTGGATGCTCCTGATGTCAGAGAGAGAGAGAGAGGGAGAGGGAGAGGGAGGTTCAACCGCCATTTATCAAATAATTCCGTAACCCATGAAATCATGACGCGCGTGCCTCATACAAAAGCAAGCACAATACAAACATTTATAAATACATTCACACCCAATGCAGAGAGAGAGAGAGAGAGAGAGAGAGAGAGGGAGAGAGGCTTTGTGTGGTGGTGGTGGTGGTGGTGGTGGTGTATGTTGTGTGTGTGATTGTCAGTGGGATTGACGCTGTGTTATTTAAGGGCAAACACACAGAGGCCCTTGGTGCAGCTGTGTGCTCTCTCCCCGCTGTGGCCATCGGGTCAAGAGGAGATGTGTTAATCTCAGGGCCGCTGCGCTGCGCTGGCCAGTTATTAGGGTGCCCCCAGGACACGGGAGAGGACTCGCCCCACCCTCAGGGGTCCACACAATGACACCAATTAGCCTAGCGGTCGCTAGGGCCCTCCGGGATTAGACGACAGTACTGTAGGTAAACAATTGGTGAGTCTTGGTGAACACTTGGCTAAGCAGGATGGGTAGGCAGCATGGGGAATGAAGACATGTTTCCTGTTGCAAAGCTGTTGATGAGGCTAGAATTGAAATAGTTTGTGGCTGTAGGCGTATTTTCACCAACTAAATGGTGGATGCATGCAATAAGCAGTTAGTAGAAAATAGAGAAAAGCAGTTTGTATGTGTGTGTGTGTGTGTGTGTGTGTACAGATCTATAGTAACAGTGTCTTATATGGATCTCACTCTGTGTGCTATATCATAGGGAATACATATGGCCCTCATAGTTGCATGCATTTCATCAGCCAACAGTCCAATGTAGACTTTTACACTAATCCATCACCATTTACATCAATCCTTTTTTTCCTCAGTGAAGGCAATTTCATATGAAAACTGGACATAATACTGTATGTCTGGAGGCTTCAAACAAGCCTCTCCTTGCACTGTATTTGCTTTCTTTATCGGTCTTGATTTTTTTCTTTTTACTGTGCAAAATAATGAAAATGAAAAAAATAAAAAAAAAATAATCACAGAGCGCAAATGTGCCGATAAAAAGTATTCCTTTTCCTGCACCTGAAGACAGACGGGCAAGTGTAGAGCTCGAAGTGGACAGACAAGTCTATCTGTGTAGAACAGTAGAAACGAGAGGGCCGACTCCTCTTCCAGTGAGCTCGTTAGCACAGTCTTTCCTCAGGCCTTTTGCACAGATTCACAGTCAACGTCTTTGTCATTCCTTCCTTAATAGTTTCGTCATCCGTTATCTTAACTAGCTGCATGTGAGATGTTGTGCATGTGGCTCAAAGAGTCGGGTGCTTCTTACGTAACGCAGCTGTCTGTGAGTGTCGATGCTGATGATGATGTGTGGTGGGGGAAAAGACACTAAGGCGTGATGGGGCTCAGATATTGGTCTCAGGACTGTGTGTGCAGTCACAGATGGATCATGTTTATGGAGGGGTGTGGTGCGCAGGCATTCCCAGGTGTGTTTGTTGTTTACAGTTTATGCAAATAAATAAACAAATAAACTCCGGGGGAAAACAAAGCGCCTCCCTCTGTGCTGGGAAGTCAAGTCACGACGCAGACAGAACAGCTCGGATTGTTTACTCTCCACACAACTCCCCTCCTTTTTTGGGACGTAAAGTAGTCTCTCTTTTTCCTCTCCAGTCTTCTGTGTCCGTTGCTATCCTCACTCTCTCTCTTTTCTCTCAGTTTTCTCTGCACTTCTTTGTTGTCTTCTCCTCTCCTTTTCTGTTTCTGGGTCTCTAGTTCCATTCCTGTTTGCGAACCAACATTTGAACCATTCGGAGCCTTTTTCCACCAAACAAAATCCGGTTCGGAATGTGGCACCTTGGTTCGGAAGTTGAACCAAAAAATTGTTGTTTTTTTCCTGCAAACCGGAGTGGGCGTGTCATTGCGCCATTCAGAGGGGAGAAGGCTAAAAGCATGAGTTTTCCATCCATATCAACTGTTGCCATGAGTAAACAACACTATTCAACTAGCATTACACTGCAGACGTTGACTAGCATTTTAAACAGCTAGTTTCTGCCGTTTTTATGGGACAACCGGACCGGTCATATCATTCTCCCGTTTATGCATCTCATTTGTTTTTGCATGCAACACCCATTGTTGATGACGTATCCTTGGTTCGGTTCAAAACTGGAGGATATGCGGGCTGGTTCACTAGATTGCACCACGGTTCAAAGACTTCCGAACGGCACCAGTTCAACACCGGGTTTGCTGTCGGTGGAAAACCGCCTTAGGTTCACTCTTTACAGTGTGTCCTTTTCTTTTTCTCCTTCCTGTCTTTTGTACATTTCCTTCTTTTCTTGCCTCCTCTGTACATCCTCCTCTTTTGTGCCTCTGTCCTCTTCTGATATTCCTTCATTCCATCTTTTTCTCTCCCTCTTCCTCCCTCGTGTGAATCGGACGCTAGCAGCCCCTCCTCGTAGGGAGTGTGTGTGAATTGTACGCTAGCACTCCTCCTCATGGAGTGTGTGTGGGAATCGGACGCTCACGGTCCCCCCTTGTAGAGAGTGTGTGTGTGTGAATCGGACGGGGCCCTATATCTCTCCTGGTAGGGAGTGTGTGTGAATCGGACACTCGCGGTCCCTCCTCGTAGGTGGGAGTGTGTGTGTGAATCGTAGGGAGTGTGTGTGTGAAGCAGACAGGCTCTTAATCTCTCCCGGTGGACAGGGAGCTAGATGACCTCATGGCCTCAGGACTCAGAGCTGGTCGTTAAGCGGTCATCGACCCCCTCCCTGCCCACTCCCTGCCCCCACAGTATCAGCCTCCCTCAAGGTCACCGGAGGTGTTAAGGACACGCAAATGCACACACACACACACAGGCACACACACACAGGCACACCTGCAAACACACTCATACTCACACAAACACACATGCAAATACATACTCACATATGTAAGCTTGCATATACTGTATATACACACATGCACACACACACAC
>NC_085002.1:27476273-27478773 GCF_963854185.1 Sardina pilchardus | reverse complement strand
CTCCTCCCTCGTTCTTCTCCTTCTCCTCCCTCAGTCGCTGTCCTCCTCCCTCGTTCTTCTCCTCCTCCTGTTGTTGTCCTGACATCCTGTGATGCGGCTCCACGGAGCGTGAATGGCTCTCTCCCCCACGAGCTGCCTTCCCGCGCCTCGCCACGGCAACCCACGACGCTTGTTTGCACGGCAACCACGTCCGCTAGTGTTTTGCTCGACGACAGAGGCGGAGGGAGAGGGAAGGAGAGGGATGGAAGGAGAGAGAAAGAGAGAGGGAGAGGGAGAGGTAGGGAGGGAGGGAGGGAGGGAGGGAGAGAGGGAGAGGGAGGGAGAGGGTGACTGTGATGAGCATAGATAGCATCCAGTTCAGAGGAAACACATATCGTCCAGAAAAGATTTCATTCTTAAGATGCACAGCCATGTGTGTGCTTGTGTGTGTGTGTGTGTGTATGTGTGTGTGTGTGTGTGTGTGTGTGTGTGTGTGTGTGTGTGATTGGGTGCGTGCATACATGCGTGCGTGTGTGCGTGCGTGCATGCGCGTGTGTGTGTGTTTGTTTCGGTGCTTAATTAATGTAATGTGTGTGTCTGCTTTTGTTTGTGCATGCATTATTTTTTTCAGCAGAGTGTGTATGTGTGTGTGTTTGTGTGTGTGTGAGCATCCAGATTTAAGGCAATACTGCCATTCACAGCAAACATGCACGATAGATGCATAATGGCACACATGGTCATGTTGAGCAGAATGTGTGTGTGTGTGTGTGTGTGTGTGTGTGTGTGTGAGTGTGCGCGTACATGTTCTGGTGTGTGTTACTTACCCCTACTCCCATATTCAGATGGTTTAATTAAAGCAAGCCTGTCAGGCAGATCCAGTCAACAGTTTCTATGAGGCAGAGGTGCAGTGGCAAGCTCTCCTGCAAACACACACACACACACACACACACACACACACACACACACACACACACACACACACACACACACACACAAGAGAGAGAGACATGCACACACACACACACACACACACACACAGGACTTAGAGAAAAAGCCACTAATGAGAAACCACTGTGTCGCTGTCCATGGTGCTGAAGACAGCCATGGTTGAGTGTGAGTGTGTGTGTGTGTGTGTGTCCTTGCACACTTTTATCTAGCATGTGATCCATGTCCCTCATTACCCCAGGCTTGTAGGCTGAGGGGATTGTGTGAAAGCCTTGCCTAGCTGAGCTGTTGAGTGTGGGACAGTGTGTGTGTGTGTGTGTGTGTGTGTGTGTGTGTGTGTGTATGTTAAAGCCTTGCTTAGCTGAGCTGTTGAGTGTGGGACAGTGTGTGTGTGTGTGTATGTTAAAGCCTTGCTTAGCTGAGCTGTTGAGTGTGGGACAGTGTGTGTGTGTGTGTGTGTGTGTGTGTGTATGTTAAAGCCTTGCTTAGCTGAGCTATTGAGTGTGGGACAGCATAGACAGCACTGTCTTCAGCACATGTTGGAAACCAGCTCTAATTAGACCAACACACACACACACACACACACACACACACACACACACACACACACACACACACACACACACAGACACACACACACATACACAACCTCTTTGTTCCTCTCTTTTGTCCTGTCAATCTCCATCCTCTTCTCCTCATCAACACAGGAATGAGGGCAGCTCTGATTAGAGCCCTCTCTGGACCATGTGTCGGAGACACTCATGTGTTGTCGCTACGTGCGACGTTATTGCACAGGTTTAGAGGTCAACCTGAGAAGACACTCATGTCTCGTTGCGTATGATATTGCACCGGTTTAGAGGTCAACCCCAGAAGGTCACGCCGGTGGCTGGACTTGACGATCCGTTGTTGTTTGAGATGAATTCCGCTGAAGCCAACAAAGCAAAAAGGCAGTAACTACGCACGAGTCCATAACTGAGATAAATGACCTTAAAGTTATCCTGTTGTCCAGCCTAAGTAGTTGTAGGTGGATTATTGGACATGTGGCAGTTTTGTTCCTTTACATTAACTTATTTTTGTACATATTAGCATAGTACATATTATATTGAATGTCAAGAAAATGATAATAACTGATTTACCAACCAAAAATGCAGTTACTGCCTTTTTGCTTTGTAGGGCAGAAACAGATCCTCAGTTTGCAACCTGGGTGACACCTCTGACTATTCAGAACCTGGGTGACGCCTCTGACTATCTAGAACCTGGGTGACATCGCAGGCTGTTCACACCTGGCAGTGCTGTTTAGACCCCCTTTGTGACTTTGCTAAATTATTTGAAATGATGAAGAGCCATTCTGACTTTGTGTCTGTCTGTGCCAGATGTTCAAAGCTACTTAAGCAAGACGGAGAATCTCGTTGTGATTAGTGGTGGATTTCAGCAGTTTCTGGTGGCTGAGGTGGGTGGTTTTAAAATGTTTAAGAGCTGTTTAAAACCCCCTGTCAGGCTGTGTTGTATAATTAGTGCTGTTTAAGGAGAGTTTGGATTCCCTTTGTGGCACTGTTAACAGTACTTCTAACAGGTT
>NC_085002.1:27458773-27468773 GCF_963854185.1 Sardina pilchardus | reverse complement strand
CTCCTCATCTCCCCACTGTATGAGCTGGCAGGCTGGGTGGTCTCTTCTCTCCTCATCTCCTCTCCTCTTCTCACCTCCTCCTCCTCTCCTCCTCTCATCTCCTCCTCCTCTCCTCCTCTCCTCTCCTCATCTCCTCCTCCTCTCCTCTCCTCATCTCCCCACTGTATGAGCTGGCAGGCTGGGTGGTCTCTCCTCTCCTCTCCCACGCCTCTGCTTTGTGTGCAGGCTTCTTTCCAGGCAGCGTCACTTAGCTGATAGTGTTGTGATGGCTTCTTTTGTGCACCGGCTTTTTTGTTTGTTTGTCAGAGAGAGAGAGAGAGAGACAGAGATAGAGAGAGAGAGCGATAGAGAGAGAGAGCAATAGAGAGAGACAGAGAGAGAGAGAGAGAGAGAGGGGGGTGAGAGAGAGGAAATTAGACAGAGAAATGAGAAAGCGGAAGCAGAATTGGGAAGGAGAAAGTGTTTGATCTCAGACATCTTATTAGTACTCTCGTTTCTCATTTATTACTCTGTGTGTGTGTGTGTGTGTGTGTGTGTGTGTGTGTGTGTGTGTGTGTGTGTGTGTGTGTGTGTGTGTGTGCATGTGTATGTGTGCGTATGTGTGTCTCTGTGTGTGTGTGTGTGTGTGTGTGTGTGTGTGTGTGTGTGTGTGTAGATGCTGAAGAGGTTTTAAATTAATGGAGGATGGAAAATGGAACAGGCAAAAGCTACAAGAAGTGGAAGATAGATGGAAAAGAAAAAAACAGACAGAGCCAGAGACCGACACACGAGTTGAGAAGCACAAGGAGGACCAATAGCGCTTTATCCAGCCCAGCTAACTTCATCATTTCCGCCTTGCTCAAGCACTCCGCCGTGATGAACTTCTCTCCCTTTCACTCTGAAAAATGATCATTGTGTTTTCCCTGCCAAATCCCACCGCCACCCTGACGCTTATTGCACTGTTTTCAGATCAGTTGTGTGAGAGAGTGAACACTCTGGGTTAGCTTCACTGCTGCCTTTGCTCAGCTCCCGGGTTCGTGTCGTGTTTGTCATGAACAGATAGCGCAGGAGTGGGTCTTCTATGGCAACCATTTTTTTATTCTGCTTATTAGCAAAATGAGTCAGAAGGCCATATCCCTACTGAGAGCAATGAGACGATCTCTTTTAACAGTAGCCTATTTACTGGACAGGCTGACCTTTAATGTGGTCAATAACATGCCCTGGTTCAAATGACAGAATACATGTTTTCAATGGTTAGAGCCAGTTGACTGAATTAGCGTGGCTTGGAGTGTAGCTGTACAGTATGGGCCTGTCTGATTGCTCAGTGCCATTTGCCTGCAGTAGGCTGCCGTGTGCTCTCCAGACGTAGTGGCCCAGTCAGCGAGAGCTTAATTCACCCATAAATCTCCACATCGGCCTGATTGGCCACACTAAAGCCTAATGGTGCGTTTACAGCGCCGCTGATTGAGTGGCATGTTGGGGCTTCACTGGGCTGCTAGTTGTGCCTGTCACTCAGGCTGAAGTGAAGGGGTTTGTGCTCACGCTAACATAAACACTACAGTGTTTAGCCTGTTACTCCCATGAAGGGGTTGTGCTCAGGCTAACATAAACACTACAGTCTTTAGCCTATGAAGGCGTACAAAGTAAAAGTGTACAAAGCGTACAAAGTACCAATAATAAGGGACATTCCAAAATGTTTCCGCTAATACAGTGTGTGTGCTAATCCTGATAATGTTAACAATGTACATGCTCCTATCAACTTTTTTATGTGTTTACCCCCCAAATACACACACACACACACACACACACACACACACACACACACACACACACACACACACACACACACACACACACACACACACACACACACACACACACACACACACACACACATAAAATAGCTTCCCTTGCATTTACTGTGGGAATTGAGAGTGTCTGTGAAATCCTTTAGCTACTGATATACTGTTATCTGCAGCACAATGGCTGCTATCATGTTCATAGCAGCAGGTGATTTTGTGTTCAGTGGTGCCCGGCTATAGAGGTCTGAGGTCCACACTGGCGCCTCGCTGCCTGTTGTGTTGCTGTCTGGGCTTCAATTACAGTTTCTTGGCACCGCTGTTTGTATGAGCAGCAGCCGTTGTGCCACGGAGAAAATGGCCTGGCGATAAACTCAGTGATTATCTCGCCAACGGTGTGTGTGTGTGTGTGTTATCAGCATTGTCTGTTTGGTGGTGTTCAGAAACCATGACAACAGACTGGGCAGATCGAGGTGAACTGATGGGAGGTAGTCTAGCGCACACTCCCTCTCCATCGCTCCTCATCAGCCTCCACTCCGGCAACACCAACACCAATGGCAACACCAACACCAATGGCAACACTAACACCAACACCAATGGCAACACCAACACCAGTGGCAACACCAACACCTACACTAATTTTAACACCAACACCAACATTAACACCAATTGCAACACTAACACCCTAACACCAACACCAACACCAACACCAACACCAATGGCAACACCAGTGGCAACACCAACACCAACACCAACACCAACACCAATACCAACACCAACACCAACACCAACACCAACACTAACACTAACACTAACACTAGCACTAACACTAACACTAACACTAACACCCACACCAACACCAACACTAACATTGCACCAACATTATCATTGCACCTCCAAAATGAACCATTACACCAAACACACACTAGCGCACTAGCTTTGCTATTTATCAGTATTAGTAGTAATTCTTGTCCAGGTGAATGCACATCACTCACTTTAAACACAGATGTAATCTTAGCCTCATCTTTTAACAACACACTCATACAAAAACAAATGCATTGCTGTGAACTGATGTAGTCCCTAATGAAATAACTGAAATGTGGCAGAATAAGGACTGTCTGTCTTTGGACTGTCTGTCAAGTTCAAGTTCAAGTTCAAGTGTGCTTTATTAGCATGACACATTAGTTTGTCTATGTGTGTGTTTGAGAAAGAGAGAGAGAGAGTGTGTCTATCTGTGGAGTTGCTATGAAAAGCTATGGCCCTTACAATGTCTCAGCCCGTGTCTGTTTGACTTGTTGGCTGACTGACTTTAAGGATTGACAGGCAGACAGACAGGCAGACAGACAGACAGACAGGCAGACAGACAAGCGGGCAGGCAGTCGAGCGGGCAGGCAGTCGAGCGGGCGGGCGGGCGGGTGTCCAGGCAGTCAGGCATTTGCATGCAGAGGAGATGAGCTGTCTGTCAGAGCCTCGTCTCTTGGAGCAGAAGATGCCAGACTCACCCAGGGAGACGAGCCAGCGCTGTAACACTCCCCGGTTTATTTCCCAAGCGCTGTTTACGTCTCGCAGCCAGGCCTGACAGCCAGATGAGATAAGATGATATTTGATTACATTTTCACATTTTCTACACTAACACACACACACACACACACACACACACACACACACAAGCACAAACCGCAAGACAGCGATACACACAGACACACACACACACACACACACACAGACACATATACGCAAGCAGACAGACATCTGACTACAAATTGCTAGCTACCGAAGTGGCTTTGGACAAGCCCCAACCCACAGAAGGAGGCGCGCATCGACATGTTGAAGCCCTCTCCGGTCCCCGAGCGCTGGGATCAATTCCACTCTCTCGCCCCCGGCTCAGTGGCTCTCTCACCTCGGCGGTCGCGCCGCGGCTCTCGATGGCCTCCGGTCAAAATCCATTTCCACCGCTGTGAGCGCTCACTTAGACCGCCACTCCATCGGCACTGGAATTTATCTGTGTACACACATAAGCCCGCGGTGCCGAACGGGGCTTAACGTTCCACTGCTGTGCAATAAGTTTAAGACCACAACTGACCACTTCATGCAGTAGGTTTAAAACCACAACTGACCACTTCATGCAGTAGGTTTAAAACCACAACTGACCACTTCATGCAATAGGTTTTAGACCACAACTGACCACTTCATGCAGTAGGTTTTAGACCACAACTGACCACTTCATGCAATAGGTTTTAGACCACAAGTGACCACTTCATGCAGTAGGTTTTAGACCACTTGCAGTTTAGACCATTAGATTTGAACTTGATTTTCAGCTGGGAACAGGTGAGACACCTGTGCGCACTGCTTTTAGAGTACAGGTGTGTGTTCATTTCAACCTGCTTTGCTTATTGAAAAGCAGTAGCGTAGTGTTGGAATAGTCGAGTGTGTGTTAGTGTGTGTGTGTGTGTGTGTGCGCGCACCTGTGTATAGCTGGAAGGAGATTTGAGATCTGCATATAAGCCACTTACAGTACACCTGCACATCAAAGTGAATTTGGAATACATTTGGATGTGTACACATAAATCCATTTAGGATTATGTTTGGAATAGCTGTTTTTTTCCCGACTTAAACCTGTTCTGAGGTAGACTGTGAATACCTCACCATAGGAGCGCTAACTAGCCTGCACGGAAGTAGGTTTGCAACATTTGCACAATATAACCCCTCTAGAGGTAGGATTACAGTGCTTCTGTTTTCTAACTTAAGACCCACATAGAAGTGGCTTTAGGATCCGTCTGTGGGTTTGAAATACATATCTTGGAGAGAAGTGGGTTTGTTCTATCTCCCCTGGGCTTTTATACACCTGTAGCGATGTGGGCTAGCAATATATCTTCTGAGCTCCCTTAAACCTGTGCAGGATTTGGGTAATACCACTGTGTGTTCACCGCAGTCTTTGCAGGAGTGGGTTTGCTGCTGTAATACTTCTAGATGATTCAACAGTAGTCATCACTTCCTCTGCTCGCAGAAAATCTTCAATTTAAGAGTTGCTTCGAGCTCTCTGCAAATGTCACGTCTTAAATCAGTTCATTTTTATCAGAGCGGCTGGTTAAGAGCAAACAGAACCGAAACAGCTGGTGGAGGAAGGGGCATTTGGCTGTTTAATCACACCAAACAGAGAAGAATTAGAATTTGGAGACGTTGAAATTTAAATCTTCAAATTAGCCTTATTTTGAGGGAACGCCAAATTACAGGCATCTCCTGAGAGTCTGCAGCACTGAAATCTAGTAGACGGCCACGGCCGGAGAATATTCCTACGGCTGGCGGACACAGAAACACCTTTAGCAGGTGTGTGAATACTCTCCGGTCCCTGCGCTGTCCGTGTGATGAGAGATGGACCGGGCGGCTGACAGGACAGGAGACTCATCTCAAAGAGTGGCCGTTTAGAGATGAAGTGCTCCCTTCCCGCCTGTCCTGGGCGGCCATTTGCAGGTCTTAGAGGGCGAGTGGCCGTGTCGCTGTGAAAGGATGGGGGAGTTTAGTGCTTGTTGTGCAGGCTGCTTAGACAGCTCCAGACAGGCGGAGAGAGAGCCGTTCTGTGGCCCCGGCTTTATAATCCCCTCTCCTCTTACTGCCCAGCTGATCCTCACGCCACCGCAGCTCTGCTCTCTCAGATCAGAGATTACACACACGCACACACACACACACACACACACACGCTCGCATGCGCACACACACACACACACACACACACACACACACACACGCGCACGCACACACACACACACGCACACACACACGCGCACGCACACACACACACACACACACACACACACACACACTCGGTAATCCCCACACAGACCACAACACCCCACTACACACAGAGACACACACACACACACACACACACACACACACACACACACACACACACACACACACTTACACACAGTCACACTGTCACACTGTCACACACACACTCATACTTATACACACACACATATAGTACACGTATACACACATGTACACACACACCTTCACACAGACTTTTCTATCTCTTGTGTCCTCTCCACCCTTTCTCTCTTATGCGCTCTCTCCCTCTTTTGTTCCCTCTATCTCTCCCTCTCTCCTATTCCCCCTTTCTCTCACCCTGCCCTCCCTTGTCATTACTCCCTTGTCTCCCTCTCTCCTTCTCTCCATCTCTCTCTCCATCTTTCCCTGGGCTCATGTCCGCTGCCGTGCTGCCCTAAGGGTTTGATGAGACCCAGAGTGCAGCTCTCAGCACTAAGAGAAGAATGGCTTACGGCCACGGCTCAGAGGAGAGGAGGTGGAGGGGGGGGGGGGGGGGGGGGGTTAGAGGAGGAAGAGAGAAAGGAGAGGAAAGGAGACTAAATGAGAGGAGGAGGAAGAGAAATTACAGGAATGGGAGATCAGTGGATCTCTCACAGGTGGATGTCTTCAGTTACAGCAATTATCAGAGTCGAACAGGACTGTCACACCACTGACCCAAACTTCCATCCATGTATCGTCCAGTTTCAATGTGAAGGCTAATGCTGGGTCTACAATTGATTTTTATTTTATTTTTTTATTGTTGTTAGAATTGCTCTTAAAAGCTTTAAATGTTTTAACCATGCTGTAAGTCGCTCTGGTTAAAAAGCGTCAGCCAAATGTAATGTAATGTGATGTCAAATGTAAAGGCTAACGCTGGGTCTTCAGCATCGTCCAGTCACAATGTAAGGGCTAACGCTGGCTGAAGGCAGGGCTGTGATGAAAGGAAGGGGTCTGATAGGATGGCTGAGCCTGGTCAGGGACTCAGACTGACTTCCCATGAACTCAGAAGGCTGTGAACTTCTGAGGATGGAGGAGTCAGCATCCCATCAGACTGCAAGCCATCAGGGTTTGGGTAATGACTTCAGCTCAGTCAGGTCAGATCAGTCAGATAGCCAGATATCTAGAAGGAAGGCTAGAGAGAGAGAGAGAGAGAGAGAGAGAGAGAGAGAGAGAGAGAGAGAGAGAGAGAAACTGGACTGCAGTGTCTGTCAGGAGTTGGATAATGACTTCGATCAAACTCAGAGATGGAGCTGCACAACTCCACCCATGGTGAGAGGATGGTGTGAAAAAGGAACAAGGGAGAGAGAGAGAGAGAGAGAGAAAAAACGAGGGAGGAGGAAAGGGCAAAGATATAAGAAATGTGCAGAATAGAATAAGAGCGAGAGAGAGAGAAGGAGGGAGAGATGGGGGTCAGAGAAAAAGAACAAGAGAATGGAAAAAGAAAAGAAAGAAGAAGAGACCACACAAAGTGTGAATTGATAAGCACAGCAGGTGAGATGGAATGTGGGCAAGCATCTCTATGGCAACAGCTATAGCACCACGAGATAAAGTCTGTAGTCTCTTTCTTCCTCTCCTACTGTTCCTTTCTGTCTCTTTTTTCCTTTCTGTCTCTTTCTTCCTCTCTCTCTATCTCTTTCTCTCTCTCACACACACACACTCACACTCAGACACACACACACACACACACACACACACACCCACAGACACAAGCAGAATAGACACCTCCACACAACACACACAATCCTCCCCCTCCTAATACAAGCTCTTGTCTCCCTCTCTGATGGGTGTCTGCAATGTGTGTGTGTGTGTTCTCTCACTAGAGCACTAATGCGCTTTGTTTCACAAATCATGACATGGAGAAGGAAGAAGGACATTTTCTCAAAGGAGCCCTGAATGTCTGTCCTGGTGCAGATCCACTGGTCAGTCTGCTTGGACAAGCTGTAGAGGTGCTCTACAGCTTGAGGTGTTCTGAGGTGTTCTGAGGTGTTCTACGGTGTTCTACGGTGTTCTGTAGTGTTCTGCAGTGTTCTGTAGTGTTCTCTGGTGTTCTGTGGTGTTCTGTAGTGTTTTACTGTGTTCTGTGGTGTTCTGCGGTGTTCTGTAGTGGTCTACTGTGTTCTACGGTGTTCTGCGGTGTTCTGCGGTGTTCTGCGGTGGCTGAACAGAACTGCATCAGGACGGTGGTGTGGTGGAAGCCTCGCAGAGGAGACGTGACGGAGGAACCACACGCTCACGCCCCTGTTGCTGTGGTTACACATTTCTGACCTCTCCTCCTGCTCTACCTGGGCAGAGAGAGACAGAGAGAAAGAGAGAGAGAAAAGAACAGATAAGAGATGGAGAGATGGATAGATATATGGATAGAGAGAGAGAGACAGAGAGAAAGAGAGAGAGAGAGAGAGAGAAAAGAACAGATAAGAGATGGAGAGATGGATAGATATATGGATAGTAGAGCGAGAAATAAAGAGAGACGGAGAGAGAACAGAAAAGAACAGAAATATGATGGAGAGATGGATAGATATATGGATAGAGAGAGAGAGAGAGAGAGAAAAGAACAGATAAGATGGAGAGATGGATAGATATATGGATAGAGAGAGAGAGAGAGGGAAGCAGAGATGGATAAAGAGAGAGAAGGTATTGGGTGGTGATCAGCAACAACAGCAGCATGTCTATTCTTAGCGGCGAGTAGATTTAGACTGAGGCGTGTTGGAGTCTGATGAAGCGTTTGCATAACGTTCCTTTGATGCCATCTGCTCGCCTATCTGTCATCGAGCATCAGCGGGCATCATGGGGAAGTGCCACGCCGAGGCTTCGGAGAGTTCCGCAGGAACGGTGCCACACAGGGAGACACACAGCGTCTCCATTTCTGCGTCAGCAAGTAATCATATGATCACATCTCTTTCACCATTAGTCCTCTCTCTCTCTCTCGCTCTCTCTCTCTCTCTCTTTCTCTCCCTCCATTTCTGCATCAGCAACCAATCATATGATCACATCTCTTTCACCATTAGTCCTCTCTCTCTCTCTCTCTCTCTCTCTCTCTCTGTCTCTCTCTCCCTCCCTCCATGTGTGCGTCAGTGACTGATCCCAATAGTCCCATCTCTGTCACGTCTCTTTCTTCACATCAGGGGTGTCCTGCGTGCCGTCCATTCAAACACACCGAGGCCAGGGGCCCCTGTGGTGAGCGATCAGAAACCGCAGTGCCTTTCAATGGATAGCTTTGACGTTTTCCATGGAGACAGCTTAGGTGAAATCTCCCACGGAGAACAAACACACACACGCACACACACACACACACACACACACACACATGCATATGCACACTACCTCGCACTCAGCCAGCCTTCAATCACGCCGACTGTGCAGCTGTCAATCTCCCCGACGGGCGCCCTGTACCACCCTGTAGTAATGGCCTCTGTGCAGAAATTACAGGGCTGCGAGTAACTGTGGCGCTCGCGCTCCAACCAGATCGTGTAAATCACAGCTGTTCACCATCAGATCTATTGCTTGGCTTTTAATAAACAAAGCCTATGTGAGTGAGTGGGGGTATGAGTGTGTGTGTGTGTGTGTGTGTGTGTGTGTGTGTGTGTGCTTTTTCCTTTCACTCACAATTTGTGTTCATTGCCAACCTGAGAACAATGGCATAAGATGGAGGGTCCAATTAACTCCACGAATGCATCATGAATCTGACTTTTCTTCTTCGCAAAAGATTTAAAAGAACATTTGTGAAGAGACTGGTTGATGAAGCCAATATAGTTCTTAGTATATATCAGTGAGTTGCCCAGACCTGAGCCAAACCTGGGCCAAAGTGTAACCCTTATTTAGCATATTGTTAAAAGGTACAGTTGGGCTCAGGGTTGTATAAGTAATGTAAGTATAGCCTACAGTAGCTGCTATGCTATTATGTGCCTAATCCATAATGATTACACTTAGCGCCAAGCTAGCCCAGTGTAGTGGTGGCGGCAGGGCACAGGGCAGGGCCCACGTGGGGGTGGAGGGCCGATTGGTGTGAGTGTCATGGTTCAGTGGGTCGTGGCGCTCTTGTGCCGTTTGAGCGCGCTCGATCGATACCTGTGCACCTCGTTAAGGCAGCGGCGCCAGGAGGGACGGCTCTCTCCCTTCTTTTGATACCTCTCTGCATCCCCCTCTCTCTCTCTATCTCTCTTTCGTTCTCTCAGTCTTTCCACCTTCTTTTGATACCTCTCTGCATCCCTCTCTCTCTTTCTCTTTCTGTGTCTCATTCGTCCTGTCAGTCTTTCCACCTTCTTTTGATACCTCTCTGCATCCCTCTCTCTCTGTCTCTCTTTCATCCTTTCACTCTTTCCCCCCTTCTTTTGATACAGTATCTCTCAGTCTCTCTTGGTGGAGGTATGGGTAGCGTCTTGTTTGTGTGGTCCCTTGCGGACCTCGCTCTTGTT
>NC_085002.1:27451273-27453773 GCF_963854185.1 Sardina pilchardus | reverse complement strand
AGAGGCTCTAATGCGGTGGAAGGAATGTCTGTAGGATTCTGCGGACCTTGAGAAGAACGCGCCACCACCGCCGCGGTCTATAAATAATGGAGCCGGATCAGCTGAGGGAGCTCCGTAATCTCACATGTGAAATTCCCCTCGTTATTATTCCTGATGGGAGATTAACCTTCCATGTCAAAGGCATCGGAAGCCTTGGAATAACCAACATGCCCCTCATTGCGTGGCCCGTGCATAATTCCTTGGCAGCAGGAGCTGTATTGCTACTCAGGCTGCTGATTAAACTGCTATATTTTTGCATAACAAATCCAATCTCGAGCAGGCTCAGATGGATAGTGTGAATCACGGATTCCGTTTGAGCTCCAAAAACGAGCAGGAAAGTGCTCACGTGTCCTCTGCGTCCTCGCAGCCCTGTGAGAGAGGTTTAGGATTAGACCACCGGTCAGCACATGAGGGCCATTTCCACACACCAGAGGACCAGGACTCGGACCAAGACCCAACAGCTTTCAGATGACAGCTTATCTGCACTGCGAATGTTGTAAACCCAAGGCATTGAACCGAGCTTCATGTAGCGAAACACCATTCATCCATCCGGCCGTCCCTAGATGAGTTTTGATTAGCCCCTCACACACGCACACACACACACACACACTCTCACTAGTTAATCTTTTCATTATCTTCTAATCCTGTTATTGACGTGTAATCACTGCTATTGAGTGTGACTGTAACACGCCATTAAGGATGAAGAGGCTCGTGAGATTGCATTTATTTTATGAGTGAATGTCCTCGTCTCCGGTCCTCCGTCTGGTCATCTCTCCAAACTGGCCTGTGGTGGTCTGAGTCTAACTGGACGTGACGAGTGGTTCTTATTTACACATCATGAACTGAGCAGCTGTCTTCTGCTTGTCAAAGGCCTCGGGCTGTTTCTCTCTTCTTTTCTTCATCTCCCTCTATCATCCACTCCCTCCATCATCCACTCCCTCTTTCTCTCTTCTTTTCTTTTCTTCATCTCCCTCTATCATCCACTCCCTCCATCATCCACTCCCTCTTTCTCTCTTCTCTTCATCTCCCTCCATCATCCACTCCCTCTTTCTCTCTTCTTCTCTTCATCTCCCTCCATCATCCACTCCCTCTTTCTCTCTTCTCTCTCTGTCCATCATCCACTACCTCTCTTTTCTTCGCTCTCTCCCTTATGCTTTCCTTTTCATCATCCCTCCTTTCTTTCTTTCCTCTCCTTTTTCCCATCATTCTTTTTTCTCTCGCTCCATCCCTCTCCTTCACATTTCACACCTGTGTCTCTCTCTCTCTCTCTCTCTCTCTCTCTCTCTCTCTCTCTCTCTCTCTCTCTCTCTCTCTCTCTCTCTATCTCTCTCTCTCTCTCTCTCTCACTCCTCCGCTCGTTCCCATGAGGCTTTGCTCCATTCCAGACTCCGCGCCTCTGTGCTCAGTGGTCAGCGGTCTGGACCGTCACGCCAGCTGTGCCCCTCGAGGGGCGACAGATTAAAGCCGCCTCGGACGCTGCTGATGCCACCTGCCGCCAGTCATGCCCAAGCCAACCCGCCATCAGCTCTCGACCAGCAGCGCGCCCTGGCACTGCACCCGGACCAGGCAGCCGGCGGTGGTGCCAGGGTGGAGGTCAATGGCAATGTCAATTTAATGTCAATTTATTTGTATAGCACTTTAAAAAAACAACAACAGTTGACCAAAGTGCTGTAAAACAATCAGACAAACAAGAAACATACATCATAAGACAAAAGAGGCTAGACGGAGCGGCGTAGTCGCCAGCGTGCCCGTGAATGAGGGAGGTCAGGTGGGGAAACGGACGGTGCTCGGCAGAGGCGGACATCCCAGGGTCCAGAAAGCAAAGTGTCCTGCCGTACATTCTTTCTACCTGTGCACTTAACACAGGTGATTTCACTAATTATAGGATCTACCTGGCTGCTAATTAGGATGAGCTGGTTTACTTAATGAATGGATCAAATGTTTGGCAGGACTTTTACTTTCTGACCCCAGGATGTCCGTCTCTGGTGTTTGGACGCAAGGTGAGCGCCATCGTCCTCCTCCTGAGTGCCGCAGTGCCTAAACAGTCGTAGCCACGGCAACAGCTGGACCGGCCGGCCGCATCTCGGCACGTTCGCCATGACATCAGCGGCAGAACGAGATTAAAAAGTGAAGGACGCGGCTCGGTTACACGGCCCGTAGAGGACAGCCTCTGATTGGATAACTTGTGAAGGACAGCGGCCGATTGGGTGCAAGAGCAGAGTACTTCAGCGTCTCTCACAGCACAGAGTTTTTTTTTTCTTCTTTTTTTCCAATATATTTTTTTGAGGCTTTTTTGCCTTTATTCATATAGGATAGTGGAGAGAGAGAGGAAGTAAGCGGGAGAGAGAGATGGAGTGACCACAGGTCAGAGTTGAACCTGGGCCCCCGCGGGCACTCGGACCCGTACATGGCACGATCGCTATAGCCTGTTGTGCCACAGTGCCCCCAACAGCACCGAGTT
>NC_085002.1:27441273-27446273 GCF_963854185.1 Sardina pilchardus | reverse complement strand
CCCTCAGAACAGTATGTGGCTCTGGTGAAGCCCAATTGGCCGCGCCACTCTGACAGTCCCGTGGGAGTGCTTCAGTAACTTGACTAACTTCAATATGAAGAAAAATGATGCAGGAACCAGCCAAACAGATTAGCCTTCAGCAGTGCTTTCCACTGAGCAAGTCTACTCAGAAGCATCACTCACTTCCTCCCCATCTCATATCCACCCCTACAGTCTCACTCCCGACTTGTAATTTATATATATATATATATATGCTGTATGTATTTTTTTAAAAGGTATATTTATGGTGTTTTTATGCCTTTAATGATAGTGACAGGAAGCGAGTGGGAGAGAGAGCAGGGGTGGATCCGGACAGGACCACGGTCTGGAATCGGACCCGTGTGGCCAGCGCATGGTGCAGGTGCCCCAGCCTGTTGTGCCACAGCTGGGGCCTCGACTTGTAATATTTACACCTGCTTAGGGCCCCTTATCATCCCTCTTCAATACACTGGGTGTAACCAGTAATGGGATAGATTTGCAATGTGCATTATTTGCACCAGACCCGAGTGTACAGGCTGTTATAGGTAATGAAGTCAGCAAGTGTCTCTTGTATCAGGTGAGGGTACAACACATGGACAATAAATAAAACATTAGTAAAGGTGTGGTTTTTCCCATAATGCACTATTAATGTAACGTGTTGAGGGGCGCCCATTAATGTGATTGACAGGAGTCATTCCTCCTATATCTGATCCAATAGAGTTCTATGGTCCTGTCCTATCACACAGCCCCTTCTGTATCTCATCCGTGTATCCTGACAGCCAATCCACGAACAGATGTGTTCATTTGGGGCCAGTAGGTGCCTGCAGACTCTTTGGCTTCGCACCTGCTCATCAGGGCATCGTTTCAGGACCACGGCCAGCTCCCTCTCCAAGTATTGTTTTTCTTCATTCGCACAAACCAGCCATTGATTTCAGGACCCTGGCCAGTTCCCTTTCCAAGAGTGCCTTTCCCCATTCACATAAACTATAGTGATTGGTTTCAGGACCACGGCCAGCTCCCCCTCGCAAGTAAGCTTTTTCCAATGACCGGCTTTTCCTCATTTCGCAACAAACCGGTCATTGATCTCAGTACTGGGCCATGGCCAGTTATCTTAACAAGTTTACTTTTCCTCCTTCACAGGGCACACACACACACACACACACACACACACACACACACACACACAACAAGTTTACTTTTCCTCCTTCGTACAAATGAATCATTAAGATGGGCGCTGCCACCTCCTTACTGATGGCAGCAGTCAAGCTTTGTGTGTATGTCCTAAAGGCACACAGGGGATTTGGTGTTTTCCCTGTGGTTTGTCATCTCGTACAGTATGTGGGTGTTGATTCCTGCTGTTCCTCTATATGAGTGGATCCATTTAGCTCCTAGCAGTAATGTTGGTTGTAAGTACATTGCCTGCTGTGTTCTGTAACTGAAGAATGCAGTTGAACTTCATAGTAATCACTGTAAGCAGTGTCCAGCAGTGCTAAACTTGACAGAGAAACCCAAACAAACGACATAGCTTGAACATAGTGGCAACAACTTCCCACCTGAAGTGTTTTTAGCACCATTTTTTTCATCATTTCATAGAGAGAGAGAGAGAGAGAGAGTGGGGGAAGGGGGGGGGTGGTTTGCGGAGACATCTTTAATGTTCTACGTGTAGCCACTTTAGTAGCAGGTCTATTTATTTTTCCGTTTCCATGGACACAGAATCCTAAAGAACTTGTGTTGATCGTCTTCATCAGCATGCTCTGATGGAATTGGATCCTGTTTAGAGAAGGACATAATGGAAAAGTCTCTGAGGTGTCAGATTGGAGAGGGTCATTTTCCTCGGCGGCCGGCTTCTCTCTCCAGCGTGGTGAAGTCCCTTCAGTTCCAATTAGAGCTTTTCTCATTTAGGCTAAAATCCTAGCCAACCTTAAAACCTCCATCTCCCCTGTGACATAAAAAGTGTGGGCTTTCATTTCGATTCTAATTCAGCTGTGCGCGGACCAGTGAAGCAGCGCGTTTATTTTGTCTGCTTTTGTCTGACTTCATCCCTCGTTCCTCTCTGTGAAAATAGACTCAGCATGCCCTCATGACATAATCTGGAAATCAGTCTTTCAGAGAGAGAGGAGAAAAGTACAAGAAACAGAGAAAGAGAGAGAGAGAAAGAGAGAGAGGAGAGAGAAGTACAAGCAACAAAGAGAGAGAGAGAGAGAGAGAGGAGATAAGTACAAGAAACAGAGAGAGAGAAAGAGAGAGAAGAGAGAAGTACAAGAAACAGAGAGAGAGAGAGAGAGGAGATAAGTACAAGAAACAGAGAAAGAGAGAGAGAGGAGAGAAGTACAAGAAACAGAGACAGAGAGAGAGAGAGAGAGAGAGAGAGGAGAGAAGTACAAGAAACAGAGAGAGAGAGAGAGAGAGGAGGAGAAAAACAAGCACAGGTATTGGGAGATCCAGAGCGATGATAGATGATCTCCCTGCGGGTGAAGGCGGTCCAGAGTGCAGGGGATGGATTATCATGGAGTGTGTCCTGTCACTAAGACATACGACCAGCCCACACCACCACACACTGCACAAACCACAGTTACTTCTTTAACACACACACACACACACACACACACACACACACACACACACACACTGCTCTGCTAACACTCGTAGGCAGATAAATGCATACACACACACTCAGACGGTAGACTCAGAGACACACAAACTCACTTACACACACACTCACAGTCAGACAAGCTCACTTACTCTCACACAGACTTTTTCTTTCTCTCTCTTGCTCTCTTTCTCGCGCGCACACACACACACACACACACCTCGCTGTAGACATCACCCAGACAGCCACCTGGGGGAAATGTACTCTGGAGGACACTGGAGGACGATGCGGTCGCCTTAGGTGTGTGTGTGTGTGTGTGTGTGTGTGCTATCGCCTCAGGCTCTTCCGCTGTGTCTCCGCTCACGCTGCTGCGGGCTCGGCTCCCATCAGGGGGCCGTTTGCTCTCACCACACACGCCAGCGTTTCACTTTTGAAAACTTTTACATTCGACTTTAGATTTGGGTGGAAACACGCTAAATTGTTTGATGTTAAATGGTAGCTCTTAGTTCAGTGTTTGTTTGCCAAGAGCTACCTCCCAAGAGCATTGGTGTGTGTGTGTGTGTGTGTGTGTGTGTGTGTGTGTGTTTGGAAAATGTTTGCTATGAACTCGGAAACGGAAAAAAAAAATGTTTGAGGGATGTTTAACATGTGTTTGCTTTTGTTCGAACGTTTTGGTGCTTATATTGAGTGCACCTCTGGCTCACATGAGGCTCAGATATGGCCCAGATACGGCCTAGCCTGGCTAACGCCACTACATGTCCATGAGATGTGGACTGGGAACCAAACATTCATTTTATCAGATGACTCTGAAGAAGACACAGTAGTGTCGAAACGTCAGATTATTGTTCGCACCAATAAAGACTGCAAGTAAGATCAGTGTGCTCCAGTCTCCTCCCTAATTGATTCTCCTGAAAGTCCTACTGAGAAGCACCTGAAACAGCAGACGATTTTGGATTTTGGATGCGCAGAGTTCTTCATTTGAGCAAGATTAATTTTTATCGTATTTGAGGCATGGTTTAGGAATGCCGAGAGCCCTTTATTGGGCGCTAAGGATATCTATCAAATGCATCTGTGCATAGCCACTTGTATCAGTTAGCCTATACCAGATGACATATGTAGAGCGTTTTAATACTTCAAAGTAACATTTGATAAATTACCCTTTACATTTTTCAGTAACGATAGATTTAAACTAAAGCTGGGATGGGTCATAACTAAAATACAAGCTACGGTGTGTTGCGGTACTGCTATTGGTTCCCTAGCTGAGGCGAAAATTAGGTCCATGGAATCCAGGCTGCCTAGCAGCGTGAATGATTCACAGCATGGGCATAGCCAGGCTAGATATGGCCCCGATACGGCCCAGGCACGTGCAGAGACAATCTTCCGGTGGCAGCCGCAGGGACAGAGGCACATTACAGCTAGATGGAAGCAGAGAGTAGCAGAGCTTGTGTGTGTCTTTATCTGTGTGTGTGTGTGTGTGTGCGGGTGGGTGTGTATGAGTGTGTGTGTGTGTGTGTGTGTGTGTGTGTGTGTGTGTGTGTGTGTGTGTGTGTGTGTGTGTGTGTGTGTGTGTGTGTTTGTGCGAGTGCGAGTGCATTGTGGGGTGGTGATGGGGAGGGGCACATATTAAATATTGATAGCTACCCCCACCCCACACACCCAAAACACACACACACACACACACACACACACACACAGCATGTCAGGGGCACTGGAGAATTAGTGTCAGACAGGGAGCAGGAAAGAGGAAGAGTTATGTAACACACTCCAGTTTCTTCAGTTCTCTGATGTACACACACAACAGCACCTCACACACACACACACACACACACACACACACACACACACACACACACACACACACACACACACACACACACACACACACACACACACACTCACACCAGTGCCCACTCTCCAATGGGGATCCATCTCTTTCTGCATCACTGCAGGAGTACAGCATCAAATCCTTAGAAACAAAAGGTTCTCATAACAAGCTCCCAATGAAAGCCTCTATTAGTACAGGCTGTGTTAGCAGACTGTGCCATGTTTTGCTCAAAAGCACTCTATTCCGCACTGAAAAGGGTTCTTGATGGCTCAGTAGGGCTCTACATGAACAGAGCTCTCTTTTTTTTCTCTCTCTCTCTCTTTCTCTCCCTCTCTCTCTATCACACACACACATACACGCACACGCACATGCACACACACACGCACACACACACACACACACACACACACACACACACACACACACACACACACACACACACACACACACACACAACACACACACACACACACACACACACACACACACACACACACACACACACACACACACACACACACACACACACACACACAACTCAGGCATGCACAGCTTATACTACCTTGA
>NC_085002.1:27429324-27434324 GCF_963854185.1 Sardina pilchardus | reverse complement strand
TGCTGGGATATGAGACTACAGGCTGAAAAGGGTTTAGTTGATGGAGGGTGTTTGCATACGGTAGGCCTACTGATCTGACCAGCCACTGTGGTGTCCTTTCACAAAGCCAGACGGCGGAACAGGCTTTCAGACTTTAAATAAACATCCCAGTGCTTTGACGTAATGCCATCTTCAGGGTCTCCTTTTATATGCATGCTTTTATAGCGGCTATATCTGTCTTCGTCATGTCAGCTACAATATGGGCTGTCAGGTCGCTGAAGTCTTGCATTGTATCAAAGGGTGTCTCTCTTTGCAGCTGTCTAAGAAAAGAAGTAAAGTGTACTGAGAGATTACTGCAGCAAATGATGTGCAATGCATCATGATTTTGCTCTCTTTCACTTGTGGTCAACTCCTGTTGTTTTGAAATGTGCTGTACAATTAAAGTGACTTGACTTGACTTGATTTGACTTGAGTAGAACAGAATTCCCCCATAGCAGCTGTTCTAGGATAGGGTTGATGCCTATACAGTACCAGGGAAGCACTTGTCCGCCTGATTATCCGAGAGCATTCAAACACACTTGGACACACAGTGTGCACATGTCACAAGGAGATTCATTTGAGTTTTTTCCTATTTAATCATCCACAACAAGCACACACCCACAGGCTACAGTGCACGTCCCAATCATAGACTGTAGACACACCCGTAGGCTACACGTCCCAATATAATCATTGAGAAGTAGCAGACAAGAAACAGTACATTTATTCTTGGAAGCAGCACAATGTTTTAGATCATAATAAGCCAGTCTGTGTTTTCCTCTGTAAAATCTCTCAACCTCCTCTCTCCTTGTTTTCCTCCTCTCCACTCCTCTCCTCTCCACTCTTCTCTTCTCTTCTCTTGGTAACACTTTATAATAAGGGTACATGAATTCTCATGAACTAATGCATGAATTAATGCATGAATTACGCATTAGTTTATCCATTAATATATCATGAATCATTATGACTTAACATGAATTCACTGATTGTCATTAATGAATTAATACATAAATAACTCATCATCTTAAGCATTAAGTACGGTTGGCACATCATCATGAATCATGATTAATTAAGCATGATCATGATGACTTTTTGTCAGACAAAATTTTGGACATCACCGTCATGGAGAAAAAAGAAAAGTAATTACACATGAATTCATGTTAACTAAATGTCATGAATTATCATGAGTTAATTCATTAACTAATGCATTCATTATACATGAACATCTCATTAATAAACATGAATTAATAGTATGTCATTAATGACATCAGGTTTGGACAACAAATTCATCTTGAGCATTACAGTGGGTAAATCATTATGAATAATGATCAATTACACATGATCATGGTGATTTCTAGGTTTTTGAAATGTGCTCCAAGGGGTAAGTAAACTATACATTAACTCATCATGAACTAATTAAGACCGTTTTCAGAGAATATCGAAGAATCCACATCGTTCAAATATAGGCATGTCCTCATTAGCTAAGCATTATCTTTTCATTAGTTAATCATGTCTGTGGCCCCTCAGATAAAGTGATGAACAGGTGGTGCTTTAAATGCATGAAGTTTGAAGTCATGCAAAAATGGTCAATTTACATTAATTAATGATGAGTTCATCATGTTTGTGGCCCCTCACCTAAAGTGGTAAATGGAACCTTCTTTATCACTGACGAAAGAAGTGGATTCTTCGATAATCTCTGAAAATGGTCTTAATTAGTTCATGATGAGTTAATGTATAGTTTACTTACCCCTTGGAGCACATTTCAAAAACCTAGAAATCACCATGATCATGTGTAATTGATCATTATTCATAATGATTTACCCACTGTACCTAATGCTCAAGATGAATTTGTTGTCCATACCTGATGTCATTAATGACTTACTATTAATTCATGTTTATTAATGAGATTTTCATGTATAATTAATGCATGAGTTAATGAATTAACTCATGATAATTCATGACATTTAGTTAACATGAATTCATGTGTAATTACTTTTCTTTTTTCTCCATGACGGTGATGTCCAAAATTTTGTCTGACAAAAAGTCATCATGATCATGCTTAATTAATCATGATTCATGATGATGTGCCAACCGTACTTAATGCTTAAGATGATGAGTTATTTATGTATTAATTCATTAATGACAATCAGTGAATTCATGTTAAGTCATAATGATTCATGATATATTAATGGATTAACTAATGCGTAATTCATGCATTAATTCATGCATTAGTTCATGAGAATTCATGTACCCTTATTATAAAGTGTTACCCTTCTCTTCTCTTCTCTTCTCTTCTCTTCTCTTCTCTTCTCTTCTCTTCTCTTCTCTTCTCTTCTCCTCTCCTCTCCTCTTCTCTCCTCACTTCTCTTCTTTTCTCTTTTCTTCTCTTCTCTTCTCTCTTCTCCACCCCTCTCTCCTCTACTCTCCTCTCCTCCCTTAATCTCAGCAGTAATTGCGGTATGTGCGTGTGTGTGTGTGTGTGTGTGTGTGTGTGTGTGTGTGTGTGTGTGTGTGTGTGTGTGTGTGTGTGTTGGAACATGGCTCCACTGCTCTGGCCTTTAATCAATGATTTAACACACATATCAAAACGCTTGCGCGCACACACACACACACACACACACACACACACACACTCACAGACAGAGAGGAATACAAATAGAAATGTGCGCACACACACACACACACATGTACAATAATCACCATATCAACCATCTCATCAGTGGGAAATGGAGAAGCTCTTTCATGAATTCATTCTTGATTCAAGCATGGTAGGAGTATGATCAGAGTGTGTGTGAGGTCACGCTCATGACTGTGTGTGTGTGTGTGTGTGTGTGTGTGAGAGAGAGAGAGAGAGAGAGAGAGAGAGAGACAGAGAGCATTAGAGTTAGGTCACACATTACATGTTTTGATGTCAGTATTACGAATCAATTCTCGAGTGCCCTGAATAGTCTTGGAAGAAGCACAACAAAGAGTAACATGATCCAGTCTCACACACATCCTTACACAAACACACACTCACACAGAGTATGTAATGGGAATCACTCTGTTACACACACTCACACACACGGTACAAAACACACATACACACAGACAATGCCCTCTGACTCATATGACACTCACTAAATAACACAGATTCTCTCTCTCTCTTTCTCCCTCTCTCTCTCTCCCTCTCTCTCTCTCTCTCTCTCTCTCTCCTTTTCCTGATTCACATACAGAGAAAGACAGTTCTGTGTTTCAGACTGCCATTTTCTGTGATGTGATGAGTACTGTGGGGCCTTTGGCTCATATGAGCATACGCAGTCACACACTCACACACACACACACACACACACACACACACACACACACACACACAGACAAACACACACAGACGAACACACAGACAAACACACACTCACACACATACAGACACACACACACACAAAGACAAACAAACACTCACACACTCACACACACACACACACACACACACACACACACACACACACACACACACACACACACACACACACACACACACACACACACACACATACACACACACACACACACACACACACACACACACACACATAGACGAAAACACACACCCACACACACACACACACACACACACACACACACACACACACACACATAGACGAAAACACACACCCACACACACACACACACACACACACACACACACACACACACACACACACAGAGGACATTATCTGCTGAAGAGCTCTTGGCACACTCTGATCCCTGAGGACCATGCTGCTACTCTCACCATAAGGGCCACAGTTAGACTACCATGCATTGAGATGTGTGTGTGTGTGGGTGGGTGTGGGTGTGGGTAGGTGTGTGTGTGTGTGTTGCCATATCTTGTTTGTATATTTGCATCTTTATATCCATATGTGTGTGTGCTCCTATGATCCCCTAAACAGGTGCATAATAGAGACTGATAGTTTACATTTGCATGTGTGTATATGTGTCCGTGCGTGTGTGTGTGTGTGTGTGTGTGTGTGTGAGATGGTCTCAGGAGACAGGCTGCACCCGTTGCGTCCTCTCTATAAATAGCCTGTGGGCGAGCCCAGTCTTGACCCCTGGAGAGACAGACAGAGCTGACGGCCGTCTCCCCCTCGCGGCCCCAGAGCAGAGCAGAGCAGGAGAGCCTCCACACCAGCTGCCCTCACCTCCCACAGTCTCAGCCTTCTACCCTCATCTCTCTTTCTCCCTCTTTCACCCTCTCTCCCTCTCCCTCTCTCTCTCCCTCTCCCACAGTCTCACCCTTCTACCCTCATCTCTCTCTCTCCCTCTTTCACCCTCTCTCCATCTCTCTCTCTCTTTCTACCTCTCCCACAGTCTCAGCCTTCTACCCTCATCTCTCTCTCTCCCTCTTTCACCCTCTCTCCCTCTCCCTCTCTCTCTCCCTCTCCCACAGTCTCACCCTTCTACCCTCATCTCTCTCTCTCCCTCTTTCACCCTCTCTCCATCTCTCTCTCTCTTTCTACCTCTCCCACAGTCTCAGCCTTCTACCCTCATCTCTCTCTCTCCCTCTTTCACCCTCTCTCCCTCTCCCTCTCTCTCTCCCTCTCCCACAGTCTCACCCTTCTACCCTCATCTCTCTCTCTCCCTCTTTCACCCTCTCTCCATCTCTCTCTCTCTTTCTACCTCTCCCACAGTCTCACCCTTCTACTCTCATCTCTCTCTCTCCCTCTTTCACCCTCTCTACATCTCTCTCTCTCTTCCTCTCTCTCCCTCTGTCTCTCTCTCCATCTCTCTTATTCTCCATCTCTCTCCCTCTCTCTCTTTCCCTCTCTCTATAGCTCTCTCTCTCTCTTTCTCTGAAAGTTCCTTAAGGTGAAGGTAGCTTCATTAGTGTTCATATGCAGTATTCTCCGAACAAAGATCTCAACCTACAGTACTGTATGTCTATCAACTCAGTTCAAAACGTGCTTTATTGCTATGACAAATGGGAAGTTCATATTGCTAAAGCAGTC
>NC_085002.1:27424324-27426824 GCF_963854185.1 Sardina pilchardus | reverse complement strand
AAATGAAATCATTCCAGTTGAAATTTGCTGTCAAATTCGCTGTCTACATGTTAAATGAGATTTTAATATTTGTTAGCATTTTTATAAAAGTCCTTAATTCTAAATCACAAGGGCACAGGCTAATATGTGATGCTTGATTAAAGCGACAGGGAATATTCTTCCACTCTGTCTTAAGTTATAGTGCTATTACAGTTGTTTTTCAATGAATTTCATAGCATAATTATTCATTATACTGACACACAGAGAGCAAAACATCTTGTCAAGTCTCCAAAAGTCCAAACACATTTTCTGCTTTGCACACATTTTTGCCATGCATACTCTTTAAAGACACCAAACACGTGTTCTCTGCACAAGACACAACAATCTGACATAAAATCACTTGATTTTTCTAGCGATAATCAAGTTATTACATAGTAATAACAAGTAATAATTTACATTTGTGCGCTGTGTTAAGCTTAATACACCTCATTCAAAACTGCCATTTACATAAAGCTGGATAAACAGCCGTTGTTTTGTTTTAAGCTATTATCTGAAAGGTTTATGGTCTATTTATTCCATGAAGCATTGACTCATTGACAGTCCAACGTTTGCGCTGGTTGGCTTGTATTTGGTTGAAGTGGTTATGTAAGGCTTTTTGATTGGTGGGCATGTGACAGTTGGGGTTATATGGAGTGCTGTTCCAGGCAGGGCTGTTGGTGTGGCTCAGTCTTTAGTCAGACAGGCAGCTGGGATCTTTGTCTAGCCGTGACAGCTCTCCCATCACAGTGACCCCTCAGCCCTCGACCTCTGACCTGGAAGTGGTTCCTTGTTTCATTAGGCATCTCTCTGAAGCGACTGAGAGACTCTCACCTCTGAGCAGTCCAACCTGTCAGCTCACATTCTGCGACACACACACACACACACACACACACACACACACACACACACACACACACACACACACACACAAACACAAACACACTAAGACACACACACAGACACAGACACACACACACACACACTAAGACACACAGACAGACACACACAGAGGGACACACACGCGCAATCGTACACACATCACTCTCTCTCTCTGTTTCCCTTTAGTCTCTCTTTTTCCCTCTCACTTTCTCTCTCCCTGCTTTTCTTCCTCCCTCTCTTCATCCCTCATTCTCTCTCTCTACAGTGCATCCCTCCTTCACACTCACCCCATGTCTCCTGTTCCGTTGCCTATCATTATCTCTGCTCATATTTCTGCTCTTCCTCATCCTCTGTTTTATGCTTTATTTTTTTATGTCATATCCTGCGGCCATTACTCAAACATTTTCCCTTTCATCTCTCTCTTCCCCTCTTTCTCTTATCCATTCTATATTCTTTTCTCTCTCTATCTCTTTCTCTGTCCTCTTTCTCCATCCTCCTCTCTCTCCCCTGTTCTTCCTCTATGTCTCTATCCCTCTATTTCTTTTCCTCTCCCTGGCTGCTTCACCTTCCTGTTAGACCTCATATTCTATCTCTTCCTTTGTGACCTTTTGTTCTCTATCAGTCCCTTTCTCCTCTGTCCTCCTCTGTCCTGTCCTGTCGTCTTCCCTTTTCTCTCTATCACACCCTTTCTTCATGTCCTCCTCTGTCCTATCCTGTCATCTTCCCTTTCTCTCTCTTTCACTCTCTTCCTTCCTGTCGTCCTCTCTCCTGTCATCTACCCTTCTCTCTCTATCACTCCCTTCCTCCCTGTTCTCCTCTCTTCCCTCTTCTCTGTCCTGTTCCCTCTCTCCTCTCTTCCCTCTTCTCTGTCCTGTTCCCTCTCTCCTCTCTTCCCTCTTCTCTGTCCTGTTCTCTCTCTCCTCTCTTCCCTCTCCTCTGTCCTGTTGCTCTCTTGTCTTCTCTGTACTCCGGTGAGATGATGCTGCTACTTCCTAATCTCCCAATTCTTTCCTACACTTTGGATCTAGAGAGTGTTGTTGTGTATTCATACACACACACACACACACACACACACACACACACACACACACACACACACACACACTCCAAAGCCCAGTATTAAAAAACAAAAGCCTTGGTGGTTCACTCAAAGTTTGAGTCTAAATCCCCTCAATCCAAAACAGAACGGAGATCAGAAACTAAGCTGAATGTGATGCAGTACACACTCACACACATACATACACACACACACACACACACACACACACACACACACACAGACAGGCACACAAATACACCGATATTAGGACACAGATGCACAGTATCTCTCTCTCTCTCTCTCTCTCTCTCTCTCTCAAACACACACACACACACACACACGAGGAGGAGACGATTGATTCATCCTCTCAACACACACCCTGCCCAGAGGATAATGTGTGTTCTGACTGGCCTGCATCTCCACTCTTAATGAGGCTCCATCCATCCAGCAGCAGCTGCAGCCTCCACCATCCGCCTCCATCTTGAGTCCAACTCCAACAGGCACCACCCTTCTCTCTCCATCACTCTCTCTCTTTCCCTCTCTATCTCTCTCTCCATTTCCCTC
>NC_085002.1:27394324-27396824 GCF_963854185.1 Sardina pilchardus | reverse complement strand
TGTGTGTGTGTGTGTGTGTGTGTGTGTGAGACACGTGTGTATTTAAGGGCCAGTCTTCCTGATGAGCACTCCTTCATCTCGCTATTCTCTCTATACCCATCACTTCTGCTTATCTCTCTCTCTTCCTATAACTCTTTCTATCTCTCTCCATCTCTAACTCTGTCTCTCTCTCTATCTATCTCTTACTCTCTCTTCATCTCTAACTCTCGCTATCTCTCTCTCCATCTCTCTATCTCTAACTCTCTCTGTCTCTCTCTCTCTAACTCTCTCTCTCTGTATCTATCTCTCTGTCTAGCTCTCTCTATATCTCTAACTCTTTCTCACTCTCTCTCCAACTCTTTAACTCTCTCTCCCTATCTTTCGATCTATTTTCCTCTCTCTTTCTCTTGCCTCCCCTATGGAAGCTCAGCTGTATCACTGGTCTCCTATGTACTTTTTCACCTCCAACCACTTTTATATATTGTCTTTATACCTTCCTTCTGTGCACTTTTTCAGACTTTTCAAACTTTTCACACACACACACACACACACACACACACACACACAGACTTTTTCATTTTTAACATACTCAAAGTACTTCATACTTCAAAGTTATGCAGGCTCTGAGATTAAGAAATTCATTTCTGGTGATGATGTTGCATCTTTAATCAGTGCAATGGCAACACATTTATGGTAGCTCTAAATATATCACTGCTCTTGCTTTCAACAATCAATCAATCAACCAATTAATCAATCAATCAACAATCAATCACTCAATCAATCAATCAATCAATCAATCAATCAATTAACAATAAGTCAGTCAACATCCAGTCATTTAAACATCTATCTATCTATCTATCTATCTACCTATCTGTCAGTCTGTCTTGTCATTTCTGAGTGTCCTGAAACTCCCCTCTCGTCCTGTCAGGTGTACATCGTGCCGCAGATAGCCATCTTTAAGATGGAGGGTCTGGAGGGGCCGGAGGCCGAGGCGGCCATGTTGAACAACATGCGCGTGTACGGCACCGTGGTGCTGAGCTTCATGGCCCTGGTGGTGTTTGTGGGCGTCAAGTACGTCAACAAGCTGGCGCTGGTCTTCCTGGCCTGCGTCATCCTGTCCATCATCGCCGTCTACGCCGGGGTCATCAAAACCGCCATCGACCCGCCCGATTTCCCGTGAGTGCCATTCTGTGTGTGTGTGTGTGTGTGTGTGTGTAGTATGTGTATATGTTGGTACTCTCTAGTACTTTAAAGTGTGTAGGATCAATTAGTGTTGAAATACACCAAGAAACTGTGTGTGTGTGTGTGTGTGTGTGTGTGTGTGTTGTCTCATGCCTCATGACTCCCTCTCTCTGGTGTAGGGTGTGTGCTGGGCAACCCTATGTGTATACAGTATGTTGGTGCGTGCGTGCGTGCGTGCGTGCGTGCGTGTGTGTGTGTGAGTTTGTCTCATGTCTCATGACTCCCTCTCTCTGGTGTAGGGTGTGTGTGTGGCACCAAGAAACTGTGTGTGTGTGTGTGTGTCTGTGTGTGTGTGTGTGTGTGTCTGTGTGTGTGTGTGTGTGTGTGTGTGTGTGTGCGTCTCATGTCTCACGACTCCCTCTCCCTGGCGCAGGGTGTGTGTGCTGGGCAACCGTACGCTGGTGTGGAAGGGCTTCGACGTGTGTGCTAAGATGGTGGAGCGGGACAACGGCACCGTCACCACCCAGCTGTGGAGGCTCTTCTGCGACTCCAACCTGCTCAACGCCACCTGCGACGAGTACTTTGTCAACAACAACATCAGCGTCATCCAGGGAATCCCAGGCGTCGCCAGCGGAGCCCTGTGGGGTGAGAGAGCGAACACACACACACACACACACACACACACACAAAAGTCCACATTTCACATTTCGTAATAACCTCTGACCCTGGAATACTTAGTCTATGTTTAAAAGAATGCCCAGATGGAAATGCCCAGGGCAAATATAGGGGTGCCTCTCATTCATCTTTTATACATCCTCCCTTCCTTCATCGGTCTTCGTCCTCACTGATCTAGATAGAGAATGATGGGGCGGCAACAATGGGATAGTCTATCCAGTGTTAGTTATAGATCAGTGGGAATGAGCGTGGAGGATCGAGGAGAGATGTTGAGAGGCACCCTAGGTAAGAGACCATACAGAATGTTTCAACATTGTATACAGGCTACACAGTACCGTCACTCCCACTGTATATGCACCAAAATGTAGCCAGCAGGTGTAGCTTTACTGCAAATGTTTTCATTCTTCCTCCAGAATGTTTATGATGCCAAAATGCACCAACACCGTACGTGTTACATGCAGTGATGATTTTTTTTTTTTTGGTGGTCCATGCAGCAGATGTATCTTGAATGTTACTTATTGTAGTTAATTGAGATCTATCTTGAGTGTACCAGAGAGAGAGAGAGAGAGAGAGAGAGAGAGAGAGAGAGAGAGAGAGAGAGAGAGAGAGAGAGAGAGAAGCTGGAAGGTTCCAGGTGGCTTGTCATTGTTGATATCTCCTTTTT
>NC_085002.1:27346824-27384324 GCF_963854185.1 Sardina pilchardus | reverse complement strand
GTAGTTCTCCTAAATTCTGCAAAATCAATTCTGAATATAAGCCCACACAAAGTAGAAAAAAAATCAATTATTTCATTTATTTTTCATCGATGTTTCTGTGTGCTTCAATCCATATGTCAGCTGGCTGGAAATGACAGCCTCTAGGATTAATTTGAACATCGATGTTTTCTAATAAGATTGTCTTTTAAGCTTAAAATAAACTGCATGAGACAGGCTCACTGCTGTGTGAGAGATTCAGACCTGCTGGCTGTTACAGCTCGTCAGAGGATTTCAGAGACAAGTTTCAAACGTTTAATACGGCACTTTCAAAGTAGAAAGACTAGTTTGAAATAGTGGATAAATCTCCACCTATCATTGTCTTGTCTCATCTTCCACTCCCACCGTTAGCGGGAGTTACTGTATGAAGGATTAGAATCTCACTTTTAAATTAAAGTAAGTAAGTAAATCGATCAACTCCTTTGGGATTATTTGTCAGTGGATTTCAGAACACCACTTTCCAATTATATATATAACATATATCTCCATGTATCATTTGTCAATATATTTTAACATAATATAATTGTCAATATATTTGAATATGATAGTATACAGTGCCCTCCAAAAGTATTGGAACACATGCTTCAGTTAAAGTATATAAAATCATCTTTTGGAAATTGATCTGGGGAGGGGGAGTGCGACTGGGAATATCCGCCTCCTTGTTGTCCCTGTCAAGGTTGCCATGGTCATGAGACACCTCAACAGGTGTGTCAACGAGTGCTAACCCCCCCCCGCCCCCTCACCTGTGCACGCTGCCTGCAGGCCCTGAACAAGCTGATGGAGACGGAGAAGGTGAAGGGCTTCAGCCAGGTGGTGATCTCCTCCAACCTGCGCGACGCCACCTCCCACCTGCTGCAGGCCGGGGGTCTCGGGGGAATGAAGCACAACACCGTGCTGGTCAGCTGGCCCAGGAACTGGAAGCAGGCCGAGGACCACTCCACCTGGAGGAACTTCATCGGTAAGGGCTCTCAGAAGGGCCTGAGGGTTTACCTGAGGCCAGGCCATTAGCGACTATGAAGAAGTGTCCACCGTCTTGCATTTGTAAAAGATTAAAAACTGTCTAGATAGAAAGGTCTTCTTTTTAATTGCACAAACTGGTTTAAAATGGACGTTACACATTACAACTTGCACATCAATCAGTCGGTCTCCTACTGTACACACCAAAACTCTAGACCTTTTATGGCGCACCAGAGTGGGTGTGGCCTAATTAACCCATCACCTCACCTGTAGACTATCGAAAGCTAACAGCCCGCTAGGCACATGTGCAAAAGCGCATTAAATTAAAACAGTCCAAAAACACGGAAGTTGTAATTAGCATCTTCACAGTGATAATGACGGAAGTCAATGGAGAAACTGGACTGATGACTATGGACATCTTATTATCTATGAATGTCATGTAGGATCTGGGATAGTGTTTGGACTAAAGTCGCTCTATTTTAGTAGTTAGTTGTTTCTACTTTGGTGCCTTTGTGCTATATGACATTATTTTTATTGTCATAAATGTTATCTTAAAGGTTGGATACATGCTGTAAAACTGTGTTTTAGTTTGATGCCATATTGGCAGTCCTCCTGCAGTTTAAATCAGCTGTGTTTATCTCATGTGTGTCTTACTCATCTGTGTCTGTCTGTGTGTGTGTGTGTGTGTGTGTGTGTGTGTGTGTGTGTGTTTCCCGTACTTTTGACAGAGTTGGTCAGAGAGACCACAGCTGCCAGCCTGGCACTGATGGTGCCCAAGAACATTGCAGCATTCCCATCTAACGGCGAGCGCTTCACAGAGGGCCACATCGACGTCTGGTGGATCGTCCACGACGGAGGCATGCTGATGCTCCTGCCCTTCCTCCTCAGGCAGCACAAGGTGTGTGCGTGTGTGTGTGTGTGTGTGTTCAGTAGAGACCTACAGAGCATTCCAAAGTACAACAGAAAAGAAAAACTAATTGTGTCCGGGTGTCGGGGATATTCTTGTCTGTGGGGTTGTGTGTGTATGTGTTCATTCAGTAGAGACCTAAAGAGAATATTCTGGGGATATTCTTGTCTGTGGGGTTGCTAAAGGTGTCCCGGTGTTGGGGCTGTTCTTGTCTGTGGGGTTGCTAAGGTGTCCCGGTGTTGGGGCTGTTCTTGTCTGTGGGGTTGCTAACGGTGTCCCGGTGTTGGGGCTGTTCTTGTCTGTGGGGTTGCTAACGGTGTCCCGGTGTTGGGGCTGTTCTTGTCTGTGGGGTTGCTCGGCAGGTTTGGAGGAAGTGTAAGATGCGCATCTTCACCGTGGCTCAGATGGACGACAACAGCATTCAGATGAAGAAGGACCTGACCACTTTCCTCTACCACCTGCGTATTGAGGCCCAGGTCGAAGTCGTGGAAATGGTACAGAACTCACACACCTACACACATATTCTCACGCAAACACACACACAGATGTACAAACTCCATTCCAAAAAGTAATTTCCCTCTGGAACCTGTATGTCAGTGCTGTGGAGAAGACATAGGCCTACACTCACCTACAGTCACCCCCCTCCTCTCTCTCTCTCTCTCTCCCCTCCTCTCTCTCTCTCTCTCTCTCTTTCTCTCCCTCTCTCCCCTCTCTCTCTCCTGTGTATCTGTAATAGTGTGTGTAAGTGATCAGACTTCATCTGCGTCTCTCCTTTGGTGTTTTTCTGTGCAACTGATAAGGTCACCTTATCTAAAGGTCGCTGAAGGTCGATCCCATCTGATTGGTTCACAGGAGTGCAGTCTAGTCTAATGGTGACATTTTCGCAGCGATGGATTAAAATAGCGTCTCTGGCGTTATCAGCAGGAAGAAAGTCTCAGTGTCTGCGGCTCTGACCTTGCTGTCCCACTTACAAATCCTCTACAGAAGACATGATGCTTTTAAGTCTAAAGGGCCTCATGATATATATATTTATATATTTATGTGACAGTTAGGTCTAGCCGAGCTATTTATTCATTTTTGATTGGATGAGAGGCATTCTATGAGTTGTCTAAGTACTGAGATATCCCAGCACAACGCCACTCAAGACTTTAAACTGCTAGTAATCACTACACGTATCACATTGAACAACCAACACAAACATTCCATTCATTCATAGCAAGAGAGTAACTATTTCATAATGTCACCTACAGTATAAGTGAGAAGCACACAAAGTAGGTGTCTGGCAGAGAGCCCGTTAATGAGCTCAGACGTATTTTTGATAGCGTTAGCACTTCTCAGAGGATGCTAAAAGAGCACTTTTGATGTGATTAGTCCTTGTGCCATGCATGAGTTCATGTGTTGTGTGTGACTAGAGACATATTATACATATTTTTTTGGTCATAAAACCTGGGTTAGAAAATATAAGCGCACAAACGCTGAACTTGTTCATACAAAACTACTGCCCTTTTAGAGTTAGCTCCGCCATGTTGAATATTTTTTTTCAAGTTCACTCTCAAGCAACGTATGTTTTGAGTGGTGTCACGTTGCTGGGCAACGGTAAATGTAAACGCTAAAGATTAGAACTATTTGTGTGGGTGGAGGATGAACGAACAAAAATCTTTAAAAAAAAAAAAAAAGAACAATATGAAACACAATTTAAAACTTAAAGCTAAATTAGTAATGGGACTGTTGTATGAAAGCAATATGACACTCGTGGTCGTCGGCCTTCGGCCTCGTACCTACAGCTGAATCCAGCCTTTACCATCCCCACTCCCACTCAAATCATATTGCTTGAATATATAGGGCTATATACATTTTGCCTATATACAGTATATTTTCCCAGCAAGGAAAATATTGTTCTGTGCATGCATTTGACATGTTTGAATTGTCCTATCGGTCAGATTAGTTTTGTGTGTGTCACTAAGTGTTTCCCATGCTTTTGTCTGATTGGTTCTCTTGCAGCAAGACAGTGACATCACAGCCTACACCTATGAGAAGACTCTAATGATGGAGCAGCGCTCTCAAATCCTCAAACAGATCAATCTCACCAAGACGGAGCGGGAGCGCGAGGTGAGACACACACACGCACGCACGCGCACACACACACACACACACCTGCACACAGTGGCGCCTGCAGGCATACGGCCGTACGCACCGTGCGTACCTTGAGACTACTCATCAAGGAAAGAAAATGACCCTTGTGCGTGTGTATTCACATCAAATTGGCCTACCATAACTTCCCAACTATGCACAATATCCCATTAGCCGCATGCCATGCCATCAGGCTATTTACAATTTTCTATATGAAGTTTGTCAACACGTTATCAAAATTAACTTAATGCAGAGCTACTGTATATCCACGCGCACATATTTCATTTGAGCAGGAGAGATTACGCACGCAGGCGCGCAAGTAGGCTTGTTGTTTTCTTTTACTCGGCTATCTATTGTTATCAGAACACAATGTGACGCTAAATCACTAACTGAAATACTCATCGTGGATATCGCAAGTTCTTTTAAACAACGAAAAGAGAAAGAATGGAAGATGGAGGCAGGAAAGCTAGAGGAGATTCCAGATGGGCAATAACAAGCTAGGTAGACAATTTGTGTGCTTGTCGGAACGTTAGACTAGCATTACAACACTGTTTAATATCAGACGTTAATGCTTGAACAAAATTAAACGTAACTTAGCAGTAACTTAGCTGTGTAACGTTGTCCAAATGAGTATTGTGTAAGGGATAATCAACGACGCGCCGTGCGTTTATAGGAAAATAATGCACGTTCGAAGTGGTAATAAGGACCCGACGCCGCAGGCGGAGGGGA
Organism: Sardina pilchardus; assembly: GCF_963854185.1. Classification (NCBI taxonomy): domain Eukaryota; kingdom Metazoa; phylum Chordata; class Actinopteri; order Clupeiformes; family Clupeidae; genus Sardina; species Sardina pilchardus. Next base: position 27,379,565 of record NC_085002.1, on the reverse strand, counting down.
CTATACACTTCGATAAGTGCATTATCTTCCTTTATCTCCCTCAACAATGGAATTCTCGTCTCTGATTGGCTGATGGGGTGGCCATTAACTTCGTATAACCTGCTACCTTCGAAGTAGTTCCCGTATCACACTTGAATATTAATTCGCCAAACTCGTTGCGAAGTTTAAAGGGATATTCCGCCATTTTTGGAAATACGCTCATTTTCCACCTTTCCTCGAGCAAAACAATCGATATTTACCTTGTTCCCGTTCATCCAGCCATTCTGTGAGTCTGGCGATACAACTTTTAGCTTCAGCCTAGCATAGATCATTGAATCGGATTAGACCATTAGCTTCTCGCCTGCTAGCTTCATGTTTAAAAGTGACTAATATTTCTGGTAATTTTCCCATTTAAAACGTGTGTCCTCTCAAGTTAGAAAGTGCAATAAGACCAACTGAAAATGAACCCTGCCGTTTTTCTAGGCTGATTTGACATGGAACTACATTCTCATCTGGCGTAATAATCAAGGCAACTTGCAGCTACTGGCACTACTACTGCTTGATGTCTATGGGGACTATTTTCAGATGCTGCGTACGATATCACTGCGCCTATGGTACGTTTGCAAGTTGCCTTGATTATTACGCCAGATGAGAGTGTAGTTCCATGTCAAATCAGCCTAGAAAAACGCCAGGTTTCATTTTCAGTTGGTCTTATTGCACTTTCTAACTTGAGAGGAGACGCGTTTTAAATGGGAAAATTATCAGAAATCTTAGTCACTTTTAAACATGAAGCTAGCAGGCGAGAAGCTAATGGTCTAATCCGATTCAGTGATCTATGCTAGGCTGAAGCTAAAAGTTGTATCGCCAGACTCACAGAATGGCTGGATGAACGGGAACAAGGTAAATATCGATTGTTTTGCTCGAGGGGAGGTGGAAAATGAGCGTATTTCCAAAAATGGCGGAATATCACTTTAAATGAACTGTCACGTTGCATCCAAGCTGAAATACAGACGTGCAGAACCATAGTAACATTGTAGCATATCACAGAGGTTGATTGTAGCTAGTTGGATGCCATGTAGGCTATAAAAGTAGCGATCTTTCAAAGTTAAAGTTAATCAGAATCCTGGGAAATGCCCGCTTGACAACGGCAGAGATAGAACTAACGACTGGCTTTTGGCCGTAGCAACCAGCCATTTAGAACTAACGACTGGCTTTTGGCCATAGCAACTATCCATTTAGAACTAGTAACGGCAGTTTTGTCCTGCAAGTAGAAAGTTGATATGTGGCGGAAAGTAGTCCCACGGTCAAGACAGTTTTAGCGATGTTAACGGACGCAACGGTGGAATAAAACTATGTTCTAAATATACAGGTTATGAATACAAACGGGAGATAAGCGGGATAACGGCCTTCGAGGTCGACCGGTTCGATGGAAATAATGGCACGGCGGAGGTAACTCCGTGCTTCGCACGTCGCCGGAGTTCTAGACCTCCACCTAGCCATTATTTCCATCGAACCGGTCACCTCGTCGGCCGTTATCCCTTACATAAACGCACGGCGCGGAGTTGATTATCCCGCTTATACCACTGCTACTATCACTTTCAAATTTCTAATTGTGTTATTGCATGTGGATGTTATAGCCTATGTAGGCTACTTTTTTGCTGACCAATGCACAAATATAAAACCGAGAAACGGACAAATATTGTACAATATCAGCAAAATATTTTCGGGGGGGTGATTGGTGTGCGTACCATAGCATTAATTCCTGCAGGCGCCCCTGCCTGCACACATGCACATACAAGGGCACACACTCTCCACACGTGTTCTGCGTACACATTTACACGTTCATACACACTGTACTACATCTATGCAGCAGAGGTGCGGTGCCAGATTCTCAAGTGATAGCACTTCTCAGGGGATGCTAAAAGAGCACTTCTAATGTGCTTAGTCCATGTGCCATGCATGAGTTCATGTTATGTGTTGTATGTGACATGAGACATGTGTGGGCTCTGAGCCATTGATCTCTGTGGTGCGCCTGTACAACTGTACACCTCTCCAGCCCCTCAAAAGCTCTCTCGCTCCCCCAGCAGAGCAGGAAAATCCATTCAGAACAGCGTCGGCTCTCCGTGACTTGAAGGGGAGACACAGACGCACAGACACAGCAAACATGCAGCGCTATCACAGGCCTCCTAAATGATGCATGTTTGTCCGCGGGCGATGCAGCTACAAGTCCAATTCCCATGTCTGCTGACATCTGTTTTCTCTTTCTTTCTCTCTCTCTTACTCACTCTTTCTCTCACTCACTCTCTCTCACTTACTCTCTCTCTCTCTCACTCACTCTCTCTCGCTCATTTTGCATCCCTCTCTCTATTTCTCCTCTCTCTCTCTGCCCCTCTTCTTCTCTTACATCCCTCTGTCTCTCGCCCTCTCTGTCACCTTCTTTCATCTCTTTTTTTCCTCATCCCTCTCTCCTTGCATCTCTTTATTTGTCTGTTTTCTCTCTTTTTTCCTCATCCCTCTCTCCTTGCGTCTCTTTATGTGTCTGTTCTCTCTCTTCTTTCCTCATCCCTCTCTCCTTGCATCTCTTCATGTGTCTGTTCTCTCTCTTCTTTCCTCATCCCTCTCTCCTTGCGTCTCTTTATTTCCCTGTTCTCTCTCTTTTTTCCTCATCCCTCTCTCCTTGCGTCTCTTTATTTCCCTGTTCTCTCTCTTCTCTCTCTCAGATCCAGAGCATCACGGACAGCTCCCGTGGGTCCATCCGCCGTAAGACCCCGGCACCGGCGCCCGCGCAGCTGAGCGTGAGCGAGGAGCAGCCCGGCGGCAGCAAGGAGGAGAAGCCCGAGGAGGAGGTACGGCCCGGTTCCCCCCGGCAACCGCTTTCTGTTGCCACAGAGACAGCCACGTCGCGTAAACCCTGAACACTACGGCAGCCTGACTCCTGTCTGTGAGCTGCAGCAGCCTGACTCCTGTCTGTGAGCTGTCTGTGAGATATGGCAGCCTGACTCCTGTCTGTGAGCTGTCTGTGAGATATGGCAGCCTGACTCCTGTCTGTGAGATATGGCAGCCTGACTCCTGTCTGTGAGCTGTCTGTGAGATATGGCAGCCTGACTCCTGTCTGTATGCTGTCTGTGAGCCATGGCAGCCTAACTCCTGTCTGTGAGCTGTCTGTGAGCTACGGCAGCCTAACTCCTGTCTGTGAGCTGCGGCAGCCTAACTCCTGTCTGTGAGCTGCAGCAGCCTAACTCCTGTCTGTGAGCTGTCTGTGAGATATGGCAGCCTGACTCCTGTCTGTGAGCTGTCTGTGAGCTGCGGCATACGGTGGCCGAGAAGGGCCAAACGCGCTCAATTAGAGAAAGCAGTTTCAAATACAAAACGGTGCAAATTAACAAAAGTACAAACAGAGAAACGTGGTACAAATAAAAAAAACGCACTGCAAGAAACAAAAGCAAATGCATCTTCATGAAATGCGCTGCAGGAAGAGAAACGATGCAAAACACAAAACGCTGCATCTTCATGAAATGCGCTACAAATAGAGAAACGATGCAAGATACAAAAAGCTGCAAGTACAGCGCTCCTACAACGGAAGTGCTCCAAACCTCCAGAGGGCGCTCTCACAGTGACAGCGCCATGGAGAAGCTGACACACAAGAGGATGACGAGTTCTTCTAAAATGTAGCACAACGTCACGTAATGTACAGCGTTGTACAGTGACATAAACATAATATATGAATATAAACAAAGACAAGTCACATTACCTTGCTACGCTGTAATGCAACTTCTTCTTGCGATCAGTTTTTGATTGAGACGTTAGAAGAACTCGTCATCCTCCTGTGTGTCAGCTTCTCCATGGCGCTGTCACTGTGAGAGCGCCCTCTGGAGGTTTGGAGCACTTCCGTTGTAGGAGCGCTGTACTTGCAGCTTTTTGTATCTTGCATCGTTTCTCTATTTGTAGCGCATTTCATGAAGATGCAGCGTTTTGTGTTTTGCATCGTTTCTCTTCCTGCAGCGCATTTCATGAAGATGCATTTGCTTTTGTTTCTTGCAGTGCGTTTTTTTTCATTTGTACCACGTTTCTCTGTTTGTACTTTTGTTAATTTGCACCGTTTTGTATTTGAAACTGCTTTCTCTAATTGAGCGCGTTTGGCCCTTCTCGGCCACCGTAGCGGCAGCCTAACTCCTGTCTGTGAGCTATGGCAGCCTAACTTCTGTCTGTGAGCTATGGCAGCCTAACTCCTGTCTGTGAGCTATGGCAGCCTAACTCCTGTCTGTGAGCTATGGTAGCCTAACTCCTGTCTGTGAGCTGCGGCAGCCTAACTCCTGTCTGTGAGCTACGGCAGCTCCTTGGGACAAACAGGACTCACACATGGGGCTGTGTTTTGGCGATCACAAAGTGGTGCAAAGCGTGACGCAAAGCTGATTCTTATCTCACATCCAGCGAGTGGCGGATTTCCACCTTTATTAAACCTTGTGCCCAGGGGTGTGGCATAGATGAGTGCAGAATGTGTGTAGTCACAAACCCTGAGTTATATACATGGTCTGGTCTCGCATGCAAGCAGATTCCTTCAAATGTGCCGCTGACTGGCAAAATCCTGATGCCCTGATGCCCTGTTTGAAGCTGCGCTGCTTGCTGTTAAAGGGAATGACAGATGTGGTTAGAAGATGTTACGCCCAAAACACACCCATGACTGATTAAGAAACAGAAGAACAACCCTTTGGAACAATGCGCTCAGTGTTTGATAACAAAAATACCCCAAAAACACCCCTAAATGTATTAAGCTTTTAGCCATTTAGCACCAGTTTTTTTTAGCAAATGCCGTTTTCTGTGTCATGTCCTCAAATGTGTCTGCTAGCTTGCCACTGTATGCATCTCTTGTAGGTATAACATATCATTGTAATTTAACTAGCGTTAGCCTAATGTATTTATTACTGCTAATCTGGCCGTGAGCCACCCCTTCATTAAGCAATCGCTGATAGCGCCGCTCATGCTAAAGGCGCAGATAATGCCGAGATAATTGCCGCTGCCCAGCCGAGTATAATAATAGTCTTTTGTTATAGATCACTGGCTCTGGCTCGCCACCTCCGCGCTCACCTCTCTCCCATCGCGCCTCTGTGCCGGGCCTCCGATTCATCTGATCTGAGATCAGAGATAATTAGCGGTGCAGTCAGCTAATTGCTGCTGCAGGCTGCTGTACAGGGCAGGCTGCAGCAGCAGTGCACAGGTTAGACTCAGAGAGAGGGAGGGATCATGTCCACCACCACTAGTCCACCTCTGCTTCTGCTTGGTTTAGGGAAGTGTGAAGTGTTCAGTTGTTTTGCTAAAGTGTGTGTGTGTGTGTGTGTGTGTGTGTGTATGTGTGAGCATGTGCGTGAGTGTGTGCATGTGTGTGTGTGTGTGTGTGTGTGTGTGTGAGCATGTGTGTGTGTGTGTGTGTGTGTGTGAGCGTGTGCATGTGTGTGTGAGTGTGCATGTGTGTGTGTGTGTGTGTGTTTGTGTGTGTGTGTGAGCATGTGCGTGTGTGTGTGAGCGTGTGAGTGTGCGTGTGCATGTGTGTGTGTGTGTGTGGGTGTGTGAGCATGTGTGTGTGTGTGTGCGTGTGTGAGCATGTGTGAGCGTGTGTGAGCGTGAGCGTGTGTGTGTGTGCGTGTGAGTGTGAGTGTGTGCGTGTCCTCTAAGGTAATGTGTATCAGTGATTGTGTTTGATGTGTGTCTGCTGCTGCTGGTTATAATTGCTCTCTCTCTCCTTCCTCTCTCCTTGGCTGTGGTGGAATGATCCCTCATCCCCTGACATCTCCCTTCTTTATCGCTCAATTCCTCAATGGTGCTGCCCCATTTGGTCTTTCCTTTTCTTCTCTCTCCCCCTTTCCCTCACTCGTTTTCTCCCTCCCTCCCTTCCTCCCTCTCTCTCTCCTTCTCTCTGTCCCTCTGGCCATTCTCCTTTCTTTATCCCTCCCTCTTTTTCTTGCTCTTGCTACCAATCTCTCTGTTTCTATCCCTCCCTTCTTCCTTATTTCTCCCTCTCTATTCTTTCATTTCTTTCTCTCTCCCTCACCCTCTTTCTCTCTCTCTTCCTCTCTCTCCTCTCCTCCTCTCTCTCCCTCCCTCTCCCCTTCCTTTCTCTCTCTCCCTCTCTCTCTCCCTCTCTCTCCTCTCCTCTCCTCTCTCTCCCTCCCTCCATCTCCCCCTTCCTTTCTCTCTCTCTCCCTCTCACTCCCTCTCTTCCCCCTTCCTCCCTCTCTCTCCCTCTCTCTCTCACTCCCTCTCTCTCCCTTCCTCCCTCTCTCTCCCTCTCTCCCTCCTGATGTTCCATGGTGTTGGTTCTCTGCCCTGTCTTGTGTCCTGTCTTAGTCTGTGGCTGTGTCCCCCCCGTCACAGGAGCAGCTCATCCACGACCAGAGCACCAACCCCCCCACCCCGGCCACCCCCCAGTCCCCCGCCACCGAGAGCATCGAGACCCCCGGGGAGGCCCAGAGGACCTGGACCGACCCCAAGTGCCCCGCCGACGGCGAGCCCCCCAAACCCCCCACTGGGGCCACCCCCGAGGGCATTAAGGACCTCTTCAGCATGAAGCCGTGAGTATGGGGGCGCCTGCAGGGGGCATCTGCGGGACTCTCCGTTTCTCTCTCTCGAACGCGTTTAACGTTTTCATTCAACACTGAAGTTTTCGTGACATTTACATTTTTCTTTTAAGACTAAGCGACAGACTTCATAGAAATGGTAATAGAAATAGAGACAGGCATTATACAAATTAGAAAAACAGAAAAATAAAAAACACACACACACACACACAATACATAACTCATTAGCATAACAGTTACACAGTACAGTTAACAGAGCAGCGCAGTACAGCTGCTCCTGTGCAGTCTGTAATGAGCAGACACTGCTCTGGGAGCTGTCCAAAGCTCCTGTCCTGCCTGTACGCCTGAGTCCCATTATACACTGGCCTCGCTGGCCTCTGCCCTGATGGCAGCTGGTTTCCACTTAAAGGTGAACTGTGCCAGTTTTTTAGCTTAATTTGCCCTAACTGATCAACTTTGGAGTCATTGGAATGGTTATTGGACTTATTTTGGGTTGCACCTGTGAGTGGAAAAACCGCGCTTGTCAATAGACAAACAGACAAACTTGCAAGTGCAGTTTTTCACATGTTTTTTTTGCGAGGCTTCATGAAAAGGCAGACTGACCGATAGAGTAGTGTTGTAAAATATACTAACTAAAGCTGTAGGGGAAGCTCTGAAGAAAAACCTGCTAGCGTAAAACGAGAAAACAGCGAAGAAATCGCCAAACCTGCATAGTTCCTCTTTAACAAAACAGAATGCAGAAAACATCCACTGAGCCTTTTGTCCATGTGTACAACATGCACACACGCTCCTGTTTGGACTAACCTGTAGTCAAACAGTGATGGATGCAAACCCTCCTGGATCCAACCAGCATCACTCCACGGTCAGCCTCAAATCCAACACTGGGGTAGATTCTCGATCGAGCCAGTTTGACGCTGAAAAATAGCACGTCTTACCCAATCACCGACAGATGTGAAATGTGAGACAAGCTTCCTAGAGTTGCAATATAATCCCTGAAAGTAGAAAGTATACAGTCCATGATCCTAATCCAAAAGACTTTGTCAAATGCAGCTAAATGCACGTTGCCGTCCTTTACCTGGCTGCTCTGCGTGCGTGTGTGTGTGTGTGTGTGTGTTTTGTGTGTTTTGTGTGCACATGCCTGGCTCTGTAAGTGGGATGCACGCATAGTGGAGTCCTTCAGGAGTGTAGAAGGATGCACGGATACTAGGATGTTTATTTGTCACATGCATACTGTATGATAACTAAAGTAAAGATTGCAGTGAAATTGTCAGAAAACGAAAAAGAGAAGAAAACGGTGTCATTTTTTGTTGTTGTTGTCTTTCTCAAATCTCAATAACCCTTATCCAGAATAGCAGACTCTGGCTTTAACGTAGTGTTGATAACTCAAAATGTATTGTATGCAAAATGTGTTGCCAATATATTCTGATATTGATGGTAAATATATTATCCTAAATCATTGTGTTGTAGTAGTTTATCATCATGTTCAATATATTCTGATATTGATGGTAAATATATTGTCCAAAATCATAGTTTGGCCCTTGCTTCATCACCAGTCACTTTATAATGCCTTCCTGTCATGTCGTTGATGGAGTGATCTCAAGTCCTAGTGAGATGTGTGACTGTTAAAGTGATCATCATATCCTATTTGGTTCTATTGATTGAGCGTAATGTGATGTGGTCCATGACTGATGGCTGCTAATGTGATGAGCTCTTCCTAACTCGTGTTTCTCTCCTCTTCATGCTCCAGGGAGTGGGAGAACCTGTGAGTATCCGTTTCAGCTGAAATACACACACACACACACACACACACACACACACACACACACACACACACACACATGTAACATACACACACACACACACACACATACTGTATATACACACATACCCACATACACACACACACACACACACACACACACACACACACACACACATGTAACATACACACACACACACACATACTGTATATACACACATACCCACATACATACATGTACACACACACACAAACACAAACACAAGAGAGAGACGTATACACACATAGCAACAGAGAGTGAGAGATACACACACACACACACACACATACGGTACATATACACCCACTGTTCCACTCGCTGTGGCCAGGCCTCTGGTACACGGTCAGGCTGTGGGCTGTGGTTCACTGGGTGATTTATCGCGGTGTCATGCCCAACCTTGTAATGACTCAAACTGTGATAGAGATGGAAGGTGAGAGTGGGAGAAGAGACAGAGATGAAGAAGGAGAGAAATAAAGAGAGACAGAAAAAGAGCCGAGCAGAGAGAGAGAGAGAGAAGGAAGGTGACAGGGACATTTTTTACAAGATAATCAGATGAAGATAGTAACACACATGACACTTAGCAAAACACTTTTTCACTGTTTCCTTCACCCTGTTTCAAAATATGAAGCATGGACTTCCCATCTGTAGTGTGTATGGTGTGTAGATATCTTAACATCAGTAAAGTTCTACTCATGCATACTGTACATTTGACCAGGTATTACCGCGTAGCCTGTATGTCTGAGTACGCTCTCTGCATTGGCTGGTCAGAAGGTACATGTGTCTTTAGTTTGAAGTTGTTGCTGGTCAGTTGGTACATGTCTTTAGTGAGAGATCCTACCTGGTCAGCAGGTACAGGTGTAATGTGTGGTCTTTCTTACCTCTTACCTCCCCACAGGAACCAGTTCAACGTGCGCCGCATGCACACCGCCCTGCGGCTCAACAACGTGATCGTGAAGAAGTCCTCGGAGGCCAAGCTGGTCCTGCTCAACATGCCCGGCCCGCCCAAGAACAGGAGCGGCGACGAGAACTGTATCCTCTCAAAGCATGCTGGGAAAGCTCAACGTCGTCTTCCAGGCAGTGCTGGCATTGTCGGCTTAAAGGCACCCAACCATAACCCATCCCTAACCCTAACCCTAACCCATGCCTAACCCTAGCGCCTTCCAGGCAGCGCTGCCTTGAAGACAACGTTGGAGGCTGAAAACACCAAGAGGTGCTGGGAAAGCCCACATGTGGCAGTTGTGTCAAAAGGTTCTGTTTCTATGAAATGGCTATTCCATTATTACTATTTACTATTTACAATTACGTAATTGTTTCCTACTTTCTATAATATGTTAAAGTAATACTAGTTCTAAGCAGACATTATCTTTAGGCCATTTAAACTCCATATTGACCCTGGTGCTCTAATGCCCTATTGCTTGAGTCCATCACCACGTTATTCCTGAGCGTTATTGCCGTGCGTTATTCCTGAGCGTTATTGCCGTGCGTTATTCCTGAGCGTTATTGCCGTGCGTTATTCCTGAGCGTTATTGCCGTGCGTTATTGCTGTGCGTTATTCCTGTGCGTTATTCCTGTGCGTTACTCCTATGCGTTATTGCTCTGCGTTATTGCTGTGTGTTACTCCTGTGCGTTATTCCTGTGCGTTATTACTATGCATTATTGCTGTGTGTTATTGCTGTGCGTTACTCCTGTGCGTTATCCCTAGGTGCGTTATTCCTGTGCGTTATTGCTGTGCGTTATTACTATGCGTTATTGCTGTGCGTTATTACTATGCGTTATTCCTGTGCGTTATTCCTGTGTGTTATTGCTGTGCGTTATTACTATGCGTTATTGCTGTGCGTTATTACTATGCGTTATTCCTGTGCGTTATTCCTGTGCGTTATTGCTGTGCGTTATTACTATGCGTTATTCCTGTGCGTTATTCCTGTGTGTTATTGCTGTGCGTTATTACCATGCGTTATTGCGGTCCGTAACGCACTGCTTTCAGACATGGAGTTCCTGGAGGTGCTGACTGAGGGACTGAACCGAGTGCTGCTGGTTCGTGGCGGAGGACGGGAGGTCATCACCATCTACTCCTGAGATGCCTGCCCACCAACACCCCACTCCTTTAACCCCACCCCCAACCCCTCACCTGTCCAATCAGCTCCCTGCCCTCTGGCTCCACCCCCCATATATTTTAAGTCCACCCCCACACCATACGGAACTCTGTCACTGTCCACCAATGCCTGCCCAGAAAAAAAAAAACAGACCATGCTGGTCCAGCTAACCCCCACCACTGTCTCTGAACCAATCATGCTGCAGCTGAAGGTCTGTCAGATAACTAGGCCCCGCCCAGCCTTCTTTAGACTCCACCCCCCATTGATAAGACCAATACAAGACACTCTTGGAATGAAAACTTATCACAGAGCAATACCGCCCCACCCCCCCACCCACCCCACTCCCCAAAGTAACTCCCTAATGGCAGGCTCTCCAAGCAACCCATCAAGCAAAGACCCCCCCCAGACAGCCCTAAAAGCCCCATGTCACCTTTTCCAGAAGCCCGAAGCTTTGGCCATCACTCAACCAAGAGCACCAGAGAAGAAGATAAAGAAGAAGAAGAAGAAAAAAAAGAACAAGCTGCAGATCTCTGGCTCACTGTCGCCCCCCTGTGGTGTATTCAGAGCATGCTCAGTCTTAACTGTCGTCCACAGACGTCTGCTCTCTGTGAGTCTGCCACCAGCACTCGTTTCCTGTCCCTGCGTCCATCCGTCCGCCCGCCCGTCCTCATCGTTCGTGTTCCACAGTCACACTGGACAGCTGACAGGTGTGGGGGTAAGAGGAGGAGGGACCAGGGCAGTTGTTTTGGTTTTCTGCACCTTTTGTTGTCCACAGTGTATGTCTGTGTGTAAGTGTGTGTGTGTGTGTGTGTGTGTGTGTGTGTGTGTGTGTGTGTGTGTAGTGGGAGGGAGTGCTAGAGTTTGTTAGATCTGTGAGGTGTGTCGATGCTCATCAGACAGTGGGAGGGCCGTTTGACGCTGCCTGTCCTTAGCAATGACGGCGAGTCCGACTCCCTCTCAGCCGAGAGTGAGAGCAATGATGAGCAAGACCACGCCCCCCCCCCCCCCCCCCGCTCTTCTCTCTCCCTGTTCTTCACCACCTACATCGCTTATTGTTGCTGTTTTTACCTCCATCCATCTCCTTAAGTAAAGTTGTGATGAAATGGTTCCTCAGAGGACAGTGGAGGGAACTAAATTAGTTCTCGCTCACTGCTTGATCCTCTGGACCTCGCCGGTCACTGCTGCCGTGGCTCTCAGAGGTGGACGGTCACTCCCTCACACACACTCTCACACACCTGTGTGTCGCAAACATCTTAATGTTCCCTTAACATTGGAAGTGGCCCTCTGCCCCCTCCTAGACTGCCACGTTTAGTGCCAAAAACAAATCCGACTGGTGAGGACTGTCACCCTGCTGGGACTGCTTGACAAGACAAACGGACGCTCCCAAGAGAACCAGATCCGGAACTAGAACCCAAGATTCTAAAACTGGAATCAGTGGAACTGACATCAGCATGGAGATGGACACGTAGGAGAAGAAGAAGATGAAAAAGAAAACAAAGCAAAAGAAACAAATAGAGAAAAAAAACAACAAAGCGCCCCCTTGTGGGTAGATGTAAATAGTGTACACTGTTACCTGATGCGTTGTGAAATATCAGTGTGGTATTTTATTTTGTGACTAACTACTGTAACCAGTTTGTAGACAGGAAAACCTTCCTATCTCACAGGGTCAGCTTTGAAGGCTTGTGATTGGCTGGAGACTCCTCTACCCATGATTCCCATGGGTTCTGTGGGCGGACCTTAGGCAAGCACCATACCTGCACTGGCAGCCACTCTGCAACAAGTGATTTCATGACTTCAGCTGTTGTAAGCCTAAATGTGTGTGTGTGTGTGTGTGTGTGTGTGTGTGTGTGTGTGTGTGTGTGTGTGTGTGTGTGTGTGTGTGTGTGTGTGTGTGTGTGTGTGTCTGTCTGTCTGTCTGTCTGTGTGTCTGTGTGCGTGCATGTGTGCATTCGTGCGTGAGCGCCCGTGCTTGCGTTTGTGTGTGAGTGTGTGTGTCGTGTGTTTGCATGGCTGTATGATTTTCTTCTAAAAAATTCAGTTTATGCTAGATTGCATAAAGTATGCGAGTTATCCATCTTTTTAAAAACAAAAAACAAAAAAGTGTATTTGTTGCCTATCCGTCTGTCTAACTATCTATCTTGCAAATATACATTTTGTTCTATTATATCAGAGCTATATCATAAACCAAAATACAAATGTTGAAGATATATAAATCCTATATAAAAGTTTGCCAAACTGAGATGCATGTGCCATATGAAGATAAAAAAGAGACGTAACGAGCAGATTAATTCTCTGCTGCTTAACGACGTGAAGAGGACGATTCTGATTGGTCGTGTTGAATAGCAGGCTGTTGTGGGAAAAGAACTACTAGGAGATCTAAAAGGAAACAAAAGGAACTCCGACGCCTGGATCTGAACTCTATGCATTACTAACATTAGGAGGAGATAGTCAGTCGTAGCTAGAGCATAGAGTGAGATGAGTATTTATTTTAACGTGACTGAATTGGTAGATAAATGCATATTCGTACATTCAAAGTGCATTTTTGACGGAAAGTGCAATAGGTAAAATCTGGATTCACATTTCACTTTGTTGTTTATTTTTGTACACATATTTTTATTAGAGGATTTTATTTTACCGTCGATATCACACAGATGTTTAATGTTTGTACTATGACTTAAGGTGTTTTGATCACTTGCACTTGTGGTAAAATTATTTATAAATATATATAAATATATAAATATATATATATATATGAATCATCTGAGAGAAAATGGTATAGTTTACAGAATACAGTATTATGTTTTACAGATGTATGAAATATATCCCATGGGTCATGAATGCTGCTAGATTATTATTAATAGATTATCGTACTGTGTGTGAGTGTATATAGAAAAATATTTACAAAACTATTTACAAAGAAATATTAAAATATCAGATAAAGGGTAAACACAGATACATATCAGACTAGGAGGTCTTGCCCTCTGTTCAGAGGTTCCCTTTGGACGGAGGCTGATGATTGCCTTATGTGAGGAGTTGCTGCAAACTAGAAGTCAAAATGGCCGTGTCAGTGAGTCCTCTTGCGAACGACCGGAAAGAGGACCTTAGCTGAGACTGACCTGATCAAATGAGGGTCTCAGACAGGCTAAATGAGGTGAACTGAATCAGCAGATGTTTCTAGGGTCTGTGAACAGACTCAAGAGAGTTTGCGTCGTTAAGTCAAGTAGAACCAGTAAGGGTATTTTTTTTGTGTGACTTGCCTGAATTCCTTTGAGGTCTTAAGAACACTATTGTTTATGGGCTAATTCTTCCTCGTGAATGGAAACCGTTTGTGTAAACCTGCCAAATTCTGAACTTAGGGCTAGCTGCTTTCCTCGGACTAGCTTGTCTTGCTTCAGGCATGGTCTGCAGACCAAATCTGAGCTCCAAGGGACCAACTTATCAGCCAGCGCACGGATTTGCCAGCAACATGGTGATGCCCTTATGCATGAACTTAACTGAGTCGGCCATCTCTGTTCTGTTATTTATTCCCTCAACTTCCTCACTGTTTTAAACTCTAACCTTATATTCGGATCAGTGGTTTGGGGGGCTTTTTGTCTTCAGCGTCAAAGCTGAAGCACTCAGGCAAGTTAAACTTGTCTTACTGTGAACCAAGTCAGTGTTGCTGACTAAAGACATATGGCTTTTTTGACGGTGAAAAACTAGTGCACATATGTGTTTCTTGTGTGTGTGTATGTGTGTGCATCCCACAATGGGAGCTCACACAATTGGTTTAAAAAAAAAAAAAATATCATAGCATGCTTGAAATCAAAGCGGAGGACAAACTGATTATGGAGACCCTGCACAGACTTCTCTCTTAGGGCAATCAGCACTTAAAAATGACCTTTCTCCCGAGCTGAATGAAGTTAAGGTTTAAGGTTTTATTTATTACCTGACAATGATATTGATCCAATATCAGAGCATCGCCTGCGTTGACTGAGCCTCACTTCGTCTCAAGAGTAGACACCTACAGGTGTGATGTGGGGCCAAAGGCTCCTCACTTTGTGTTTCTGTATTTTATTATCTTCCTGTTTGCATGGTCTCTGTGGGGTATATTTGTTTAAAGCTGTGTGTAGCTCGTGGTGGGCCATTAGCAGAAAAGGCAGAGGCCAGTGGGGAGAAAACATCTCGCTTTGCCGGTGTGGTGATGTGCCATTCTAAAAAAAAAACACCGTGGTGTAGACAGTTGCAGATGCACTCTATGTCCCCAGCAAAAACAAAAAACAAAAAGAAAATAAAAGAGTACATGGTATTGTAACTGTGGTGTTTTTAATATAAATAGATTCACGTTACACTAGTAGGGGAATCTGTGTGGTGAATGAATGACTCCTAGACGTGTTTCTCTTAGCTTTGGATGTACAGTGCTACTGCTTTCAGGCACTGTAGCCAATTTTTGTTGTGTGGTTATACTGTTTTTGAGTACCAAATGCGTGGTCTTCTTTTTTTTTTTCTCAATGTTGTGTGCAATACTGATTTTCACTTACTGCCTGAAGAATAAAGAAGTGTATGTTTTATTTATATTTGTTGAGTAGATTGTTCACTGAGTTTGACGTTGTCATGGGAACATCAGATAGCAATGGTCCCTTTTTGTCTTCTAATGTGCGAATGCTCATGACCCTACCTGTCACCAAGCTCTTTTGTTTCATCTGAAATGAACGTCACGTCTGTTTAGTAGTGGCTAGCTGGAAAAGCACTTTATACAGCCGAGAGCTAAGATTCCTTGTATACAAAGATGAGGAGGGCCACAGTTTAATGCTGTTTTAGTGAGAGTCAAAAACTGGATCAGTAAATCGTTGATCCATACCTCCCTCTGCTGGTGAAAAGGAACATTGCCGCTAAGTGGAGGTGAATCTGCATGCCAAGCTTGACTTGGGTTTGTGATTTCAACAAAACTGTACTCGGCCCTCCATTTGCGGGCAGACTTCAAACCGTCCCCTACTCACTAGGAGCCGAGAGCTGACTTTGAGATGCATCTGGTGTATCCACATCAGACCTGAGCCAGATGTGTTCAAAGGTCAGCTAATTGGGGGCATATACTACCTGATTATTGACTTTCCTCTTATGCTTAAGGGCATAACAGTGTTTTTCTTTGGCATGCATGGCAAACTTTTTTTCCATTTACCAAATTTATTAATAATAGTGATGTGAAATTATCGTATGTGTCACTGAATTTGTTCTTTGACCACCTGTAATCCCCCTATACTCCCAACACTGTCTCCCTCCCTCCCTCCTTCCCTCCCTCCCGCTCACTAAACCCCTTTATCTCTCTCTAAAGACCAGTTGTGTGAATGCAGCAGCATACCTGAATTTTTGATCAAAGATTTTAAACAAGCGCTTCCACGTCTGGGCGGGGTTCTAGAGGGACTCTTTTGGAGCTGTCATTCCTCAACCATGTTTTACCCTTAGAAGGACCAATCTCACAATATACAATAAAAACAGGATGCAATCTTTCCAACAGGACTGCAGAAATGAAAAATGTTATGAAACAAAAACATTTAATGAGCCCTCTTTAAAATAAGTAACTCATTTTATGATACTTTTGTTGCCATTTATAAGGGACTAGCCCTGTATTTACATCCCAGTTTAGAATACTCTGAAGGGCTGTCGAGAATGTTTGTGTCTCCCATAGACTTTATACCTACACCTCCCCCTGCTAGTAGTCTACTTCAGATGAAATTGAACTATCAGCGGCGAACAACAATCATGTTCAATTGCATGCTCTCACGTCCCCTGCATCTAAAGATGTGCCTCAGTTGTTATTTACGCACGAGCCCCGGAACTGTCAACTCATAAACACATTACACGCATTTGCAGAGCTCAGCAGGCCTATCCATCCTCTCACACACTTGCTCGCTCTCCCTGCGTTGCTATGACAACACTGATGCAGTTCCCATAGAACCCCGTCCAGCCTGATCGTGATTCAACGCATGCACATAACCTGCGGAAATGTTGTGTTTAGATATAACTGTTATTGACAATGTTTAGTGGTATCCAGTGTATTATTCATGTTTTTCCACCGATCTGCATTTTATTTCTTGAGCAGTATGAAGCTGTCATTGTGTTGGGCACATTTTCTTAACATGGTCAATCAGTGTTATCTAGGATGGGGAAAGGTGTTTACATTGGTTTTTATTATGTTATGTTTGATCCATAGAGTTGTATTTATTTAGTCTCGAAACACACATTTTACCTTCAGATAAACTTACCAAAGCTTCTTTAGTTATCTTCTCACTTGTATGAAAATCTCATTTCAAAGAATTAAGATCAAATTTGAGTGTGATTTGATTTAGCAGCAGTATTTGTTTCCAGTATTATCCATGCCTTAAACTATTGCTGGAATTGGCAGCTACCTACAAACACAAGTGCTTTCAACACTTCACCATTCGGGCCTATTTTCAGTTCAAATGGCCATTCAAGTATCAATTTCAAAATGTAAACACAAACTCAAAACACACTTATAACCCCGAGTCTAAGATATGTAGCATTATCTACACCATTTAAATCCGTAGTGAAATGTAGACGTGAAATTGCATTGGCCATGCATAAAAACAAAACAAGTTGTAGGTTACTTGTTTGTGCAACTGCACAATCCTCAACAAAAAAAAGTGAAAGAACTTGAAGCTTCAACAGACATTCCTATTTGTTTTTAATTCTTTTGAACGAAGAAAAAGTTAAGTATGAATGTTTTACACAAAGTGGATGTATAGTAAATGCTCAAGAACAGTTTTCCCACCGAGTAAACATCTTCCCCCCCCCCACCCCCATCCCCCCCAACATCCTCCACTGCTTTTTGGCAAGCTCCAAGTGACGAGTAGTCTGCTGAACATATGTTAGTGTTTTTTTCTGTGTTAAACCTTGTGTGAGGGCGTGTATGTGGGTGCGTGTGTACGAATAAGTGCACTCCTGAATGATTTTGGGGGGTGGGGGGGTGGGTGAGGCAGGGGAAGGGGCAAAGGCTTCATTTGTATATACATAAGGTACAGTTAGTGTTGAGGTGTTTATTTTTTTCGGTGTCGGTGTAAGTTCAATATTTTAAAGGAAATAAATAAGTATTCTCTATAGTGTTTCATGGTACACGAAAAAGATCAACTGTAGTTACATTTCAAATGCTTCTCTCTATGGCTTCTAGCAATGGCCCATTCCATTTTATAGATTTGTCAGCACAAAATGCAATAAACTAATACCATTTTAATACAACTTCTGTGTACAAAGCTTTATTATTACTGTACGGGGGTGGGGGGAGAGAGACACACAAGAAATGCCAAAATATCCTTCACTCTTTTTTTATTTTAGTGACACTGGAGATCTTCAAATATTTACAAAGTCACAAAAATGTATAAAAGCAAACATTACTTGTCAGAATGGCCTATATTCAGGGCTCACAGTAAATTAATTCTGTACATGCGATCGTCTAGTTGCCAAAAGTCAAAATCCTATGAAAATGGCTGACAAAACAGGGAAGTCACTAGTAAACTGAATTTTCATATTTGTATTTTATCATTTATTTAAAAAAAGAAAAAAAAAGTAAATCCACATATCAATGCAGGCTTGGAAAAGGAATATTTCTTTTAAAAAAAATGCATTTACAAACAGCTTGGGGGGGGAAGAAAAAAAAGACAGATCACCGAGTCCTCTCTGAAACGGATCCAAACCACATCAGGCTCAGACTAGTACCAGAGTGGACCGCAAGCCAAGGCCGTCTAACCATTTCAGACAGGATAAATAGCAACAAACAAAAACCAAAAAAAATCACCTTCAACTGGCTACAGTCCAGTCCGTTATCTGTTGCCCCAGGCTGGGGCGGCGTTCAGTAATGGCGGGGGTAGTGGGACATGGGCATGCCCTGCGGCATCCCCTGCCCCATGCCAGGGCTCATGCCCTGCCCCATGCCAGGCCGCGGGGCAGCCGGAGGGGCGCTGCCCGAGTTCACCAGGTGGTTGATGGACGGGCCGCTCTGGATGAGGGTGTCCAGGGCCTTCTGCACGCTGGGGTTGTCGAAGTTGATGCCCGCGCCCGTGGACAGGCCAGGGGGCCTCGGGGCGCCCTGCGGTGGCATCATGCGGCCGGTCGGGGGACCGTAGCCCGCAGGGGGCGGGTTGCCCTGCGGGCGCGGCTGAGGACGCATGCCCATGACCGACGACGACGTGGGGCTCATCTTGGCCATGCCCGCGCTGGTGTGGGAGGGCGGCAGGCTGGCCTGCTGGGAGCCCATGGGCGAGCCGTAGCCCTGGGGCTGGGGGGGCACCGCCGAGCCCACGGTGGGCGACGCCGCAGAGCTGCCCGCGCCGCTGTTGAACAGGCTGAGGATCTTGGCCTGCAGCTCCTGCTGGTGGTTGGCGGAGGGTGCGGGCGAGGGCTGGTGGGCAGGGGGCTGGTGCGAGACGGCAGGCATTGGCATGGGCTGGGCGGGGGGCATGGCCTCGTGGGTCATCGCAGGAGCGGGGTGGACCGCGTGAGAACCTGCACGGCAAACACACAGAAGCAAAGGCCAATCAGATGGGCCCCAGTCTAAATTGGATATACACCAAATTATACAATCACACCGAAAGGATGTCAATCCACACCCATCACTATAATTTGAAGATCCGTAGATGTTCGTTACAAACACCACACAGTTAGACTGTTCATGTAGGCTGGGTTAACCCTGGTCCCTGCCTGATCTGCCAGCGATTTGGATTTCGCCCTGCCGCTCAGGCTGGAAACCAGGGGGTCAGGATTTGACTGATTAGCTTCACCGATTAGCAAGGCACTTCCTCGTCGCCATTTTCCAGAAACACATCATGTCCGGTGCCGTTTTCCTCATGCTGATTGGTGGCTGTTCCACTCTCAGCTCATGCACAAGCTTAGTGTGGGTACGAGCTCTCCTTCTGTACCTTACGTCAATCAGTGACCTGGCACTTAATTGGCTAAGTAAAACGGCACCGGAAACAAGCCCCTTGAAACGCCATGTTGAAGCCTGAAAAAATCGTTCAATTTTGGCAATTTTCACTAGCCTAGCATTCCCATTGAAATGAATGGGGGCGGGACTTGTTGACTTTCTCCAGTTCTTATAATACCTCCATGCTGGAAACCTGCACATCCATCTCTCCTGCTTCCTGTCCACGTTCGCTGGGTCCAATCACAAACTGGCTTATCCACCAGGCACACCCGGATCGCATTAAAACGGACTAAAGGTTGTTGGTGTGAAAACGCCTTTAATCTCTTTAAAGCACTTGAAGTACTAGCTGAGCAAAGCACAAATCAGTTTACTTTTTTTTTTTTTTAAATCAAAGTAAGTGGCTAAAGTGACCTTTCGCCAGGAGCTTTTAAACCTCAGCTATACACTAATCCAGCGAAACACGGAAGTAACACAGCGCCGCCATTACTGCGTGGCTGGCTGCTAAGAAATTAGCCCGTTGGTTCCATAGGCGGCTGTTGCAGAGGTTAGCTGTCATTAATACACGTCTTAATACCTTATGTTGTTAATAAATTACCTTCATTGGTAAGTTTTGGCACAGTCTGACATCATTGATCCAATGTTCCCTTTCACCTGACATTTTCTTTCAAGAGTGGGATCTCTTGTTAGACATTCTCTGACAGGATGCTTTCATTGAAAAGCACAGGCAAGTGTCACTCGTCACACTCGCAGGCACGCAGTAATGGCAATATTCAAGATGGCAGCGCCCATAAAGTTCGCGCTGGATTAGTGTATAGCAGGTTCTCCACACTAAGCTCAATGTGGATTTGCAGCCAGTATGTGTAAAGTGTCGTTCAGACCAAAGATTGGCGACGAGACGAGCTGTGACGTTCTAAAACCTTACGACTGCAACTAAACATGTTGAATGCTATGCGACGGCTTGCAACTACACACAACATTTCATTCCCACCGCTGCCGCTCTCGTCTTATCGTTTCGGGTCGGGAATCTTTGGTGTGCATTGGGCACAAGTGTAGTGTGTCAAGTTAAATGGGGCTGTGGCTTACCGGCGTGGGGGTCAGCGCTGCCCCTGACCAGACGCTCCCGCTTGTCCCGAAGGTACTCGATGAGGCGATCCAGCTCCTCTGGGGTCAGGAACCTGCAACACAATGCTGGAGTATTTAGTATGCTAATCATTATAATGGTGGACAGACATAAACATGTTAGTATATATAGTGTGTGTGTGTGTGTGTGTGTGTGTGTGTGTGTGTGTGTGTGTGTGTGTGTGTGTGTGTGTGTATACTAACCTATTCTCTGAGAGCAGCGTGACCGTGGAGAGCAGAGAGACTGGGTGAGACTCCTGGTCGAGCTCCCTGAGCAGCACGTCGTCGGCCATCTTGGCGGCCTTGCGGGCGATCTCCTCGCGCTCCTTGTCGCGGTGCTCCGCCTTGTACACCACGTAGTTCTGCTCCACCAGCACCATGGCGTCCTGCATGGGCATGTTCCGGTGCTCTGTACACACACCCGCACAACGCAAACGCTTTTAAAACACAGACACACACACATCACTTCCACTTAAGTGAAGGAGATATTAAAGCCAGTCAAGAACACACAAGCACAACGCAAACGCTTTGTAATCACACACCACCAAAATATTTGTTTGCTCTAGCACAACATAATTTTTCCTTGCTTATGCCCATCTCAAGAAAAGCTTAATAAGACCATACATCTGGAGTATTTTATCTGTATTACCAATGAAAGTCAATGATCTTGTATCCGACCTCAACATGTACGTTGTGCTTCGTATGTGAGGTAATGCTATTATGCCAGGGGCTGGAGGTGTACCTTGTGGCGTGCCAAACAGGATGTTGACCGTGCACGAGCGATGCACCTGGTGCTGCTGGGTAATTATGATGGCGAAGGGGGTGTGTGCGCGGCCCACGTCCTCCAGCGCCTGCGACAGCGACACCTCGGTGTTCAGGAAGATCAGGTCCACCACCATTCCCAGGTCTCGCACCTTCCTGCCCACCGTCTCCGCATACTCCCTGTCACAGCGCACAGATGCATCAAGGAATGTTACTATTGACTATCTGACAACATGGAAAGGATACTTCTATAGGGATCGGGCACACGCCTTACATTCTAGGAATATTGCCGCCATGTTGGTAGCGCACCGAACGTAATATCCATTCATTCAGATGCAGAAGACAAGAAGCAGAAATATAGTATTAGCGATTCTTTTCCTCTTGCGATCGTGGGTTGCGCTGTTACACCCCACTACACAGCAACATACGACCAAGAAGGCAAAAACTAAGTAACAGGAACACACTAATAGATGGGAGTAAATCCATAGTAAACTAAGGAGTAAGGCTGCCAATATGGCTGTGCCTGCAAAGTTCACGTCATGATCCCGAGCCCTATTAATGGGTTTCATCAGATTCCTTTGCACAGGTGTATTAATCAAGCACCACGCAGTCTGCATTGATAATCAAGGTGCTTGATTTTATACACCTGTGGAAAGGGACCTGCTGAAACCCATGAATAGAAACGCTCATGTCTCTATTCATGGCTATCAGGTCCCTTTCCACAGGTGTATTAATCAAGCTCCATGCAGTCTGCATTCATAATCTACGTGCTTGATTTTATACACCTGTGGAAAGGGACCTTCAAGGAAACCCCATGAATACATCAACATCTAGAGGCTTAACCGGTATAGATTTAGAAATCATTTCTGTCCCAAATAAAAGTTTGGAACTAAAGAGATCTTAACATCGAGCCGGGTTGAGAATCTACAAAGTTTTCCCCTTTAAAGTGGCAGTTACAGTCTCACAGCTCAATCCTTCATCTTTCCCCTTCACTTCCACTCAGTGGAATGGCCCCAACAGAAGCTGTGCTACAGCGTCAACTACGAATCATTTATTAACCACAAACAGAGCCATTCCCTTTCAGCCATGAACAAGTGAAAGGTTTTATCTATGTATTATCTATAAAGCAATTCATTCTCTGCTTCTCTGCTGCCCTCAAGTGTAAAAGTGCTGGGTTTACTTTCTCAACAAGTTCAACTTCAAAGTATTTTAAAACAGACACTAATTCACTTTTCCTATGATAAATACTGCATGTGACCCCTCACAGGAAAACTGGGAACAGAGAGGTAGTGGGCCTTACTTCTGCAGCTTGTTAACCACGATCACCGAGCAGTCGACAGGCCGCTCAGTGTCATAGCGTCGCTGGAGCTCCTCGTAGTACTGCCTGTAGAGCTCGTTCCTTCTGCGCTCACCTTCTCGAATGCGATCCTCTGCACACACACACACACACACACACACAAAACATTAACACTCACTTCAGGAAAGACACACTTTCAATTTAGTTGTGAGTTGTGAGTAACTACAAAATGCACATGTGAATAGATAGCAAGAATATTTAACAGGAGGATTGAGTGTGAAGAGCAGGTTTCAGATAACAGCAATCCACACGATAGGAATTCTACATTTCATTTAACCCATTTGCAGTTGGCAGGCTAGTCTCATACATGAGGTGCTGATTTAGTAAGAAATAGCGTTTCTGATCACTATTATCGACCTGGTGGGAACGGATTGGTCCTAGAGAGAAAGTCATTAGTGGGATTCGACTTGATGTAGCCGTCTTAAGACTACTGCAAATGTGATTATTTCTGAGATTCTGATACATTTTCAACCATGACATACACAATTCCGGTTTGAAAACGTATCAGAATCTCAAAAATAATCACATGTGCAGTCGTCTTATCCCCCTGATAACTGTCTGAAGCTTTACTCTGAAGGCCGCTTTAAGAGCGGAAACTCACCTTCCGGCTCTCTGCGGCCGCCGTTCCACGCCTCCGCTCTGTACGGCTCTCTGCCGAACGGCTCCTTCTTGCGGTAGTACTCATCCACGCGGTAGTAGCGATCATAACCCTCCTCCCTTCAAAACCATTGTGCATCATGAGTTATTGACAATTTCAGTTAACACTCATACTTTTGTTAAGGTAAGCCATGGCCCATTTGAAAAAAAAAGCCATTTACTAGCATCCCAGGGGTTTAGAAAAAGGCTATCAGCAGTCTCCTTTGATAGAACTCACAACAGTCTGGTGTTCCATTTGGAAGTACAGATAACTGGCTGCCGCCACCACCACCACCACCAGTTGATCTAACGCACTCATACTTAACATCTTCCACCATCCATCCTCACCGCCAGGATTGGAAGGTGGTTTACATTTTGTTCGTTTACATATTATTCTCCTTAATGTAGTCTGACCATATATTTTTTAATTGTTTACTGTTGATTTAATTATTGTATTGTTTGTAAGTCACATTTGGTCAAAGGCGTCTGCCAAATCCCATAACCCCATAACATGATGACGGGGGCTTACCTAAAAGCAGGGTCCTTTTCTCGCCCCTCAGAGCCGCGGTAGCGTTCATAGGCAGGATCTCGGGAGTCGTGATCGCGTGGGGGTCCATGGTCTCGGGGGGGTGCAGGGCGCGGCTCTCGAGAGGACTCACGAGCGGGCTCCCGAGGAGGAGGATCCCTCATGTCACGGCCGTCACGGTGATCCCGTGAGTCCCGGCCGTGCACTGGGGAGCGTGACCGAGGGCGGCCTTCTCTACCATCCCCATATCCACTGTACGGGTGCCTGCATGGGACAAACATAACCATCAGAAAAACCCACAAAGTGGCAAAGTAACAGGCCACAAGAGGCTGGCCTTGAAGTAAGCAATTTTTTTTTTTTTTTTTTTTTTTTTTTAAACGAACACCATAATACCAGTAAAGACCTTGAAACAGTTGAGAATCCGCGAGTTAATTTGGTGCAACGCAAAACGATATATTGAACTACGAGAAGCTGTGAATTATATTTCTTCTTTCGAATGAACCGTGACGATGGTTGGACTAGGATGGCCAGTTGATGTTGCAGAACTCCATCAGTACCTTCGACAGTATGTGTATTCACACCGCAAATGTAAGAAGTCTTCACCATAGAAGTCCCATATGACAGCTGGAAGAAACAAGTCTCCTGAGAACACTGTTCACGACGACTTGAGTAGGCAGTAGAGAGCATTTGTTTCACGAGTCACAAGGTAGTTGTACCATGCTTGCGTTTTTTTCCCGCAACGTTTCAACGCTTCGACGACATTTGTAAGTCCACCTGGACAAGTTACTGCCGAGGGTTTTAGGGACGAACTTGGCAGAGTTCATGTATTTCCAAACACTACAGTCTGTAACTAATACATCATCGCACATTGACCACTGAAAACCTATAATTCTTAGCCACAACAATGACTTGCTTTCACACATAAAACCTTCAGAGACTAGAAGGTAAACTTTTTGATATTGAGTGTTAACCTATTTTTGAGTCATCATGGTGAGTTGAAAACGTTATCCATTCAATGCCTTGAAGGTCCAGACGCAACGTCACAGCACGTGCTGCTTGTTCCATGCCGTAGTTTTTTTGTTTTTTTTTAAAAGACGACGGATTTGAGATGAGTGAAAAAAACAGGATTTGGAACCCCCCCATGATTTACTCATATCTAAATGTTATTTGACTCTTTAAATGTACACGTCGGTGACCTTAATCAAAATATAACAAGACCACATTGTGTTTGTTGGCCTACATTAGTCCACATCCAGATTTTTAGCATGTTTTCTTAGGATTTCACGCTGCGCACATCCATAGGATATTCGACGCGAACGCGAATTCCACGCGACACGAGTCCAGACAAGAATGAGGATATCGTACGATAATGTAACAGAGACTGAGAGAAAAGGACACCCACAGAACGACCTTCCACTTTTATTTAGTAAACTTCGGATGGAAGAAAAAAAAAACAGGACAGGCCACTTGTACCACCTCTCATTTCTTGGGGGGAGGGGGGTTTTAACGAACCTCGGATCTCGCTCAACAAATCGAAGAAAGGACGAAACGATGGCCAGGAGCGAACACGAAGTTTGTTGTGGGGGGAAAAAAACAAACAGTATTACCAGATGGGAAGAAACGCTGTTATGTCTTCACATCCTCTTTGTGAGCGTTACTTTACCTTCGAGGAGGGCTCGGCCGGGTTTGAGCTTTACTGTGTCGCCGCTCCGCTGCCATATTTATATCTGAAAATAAACCAATCCACACATTCAATATGAAAACGAAAAAGAAAAAAAAAAAAGAAAAAGAAAAAACTAAAAGCGTCCAGAGAAAAGACGTTATGCAGAGATAAAACTCTCATAAATCATTTTATTTATTGAGAATTTGTACATTTAAACACATCAGTTGACACGCTGCATAACAACGTATGGAGCAGAGGCGGTGGGTATATTAAGCTCTGATGGACTAAACCCTACAAAACACACTCCTAAACAAACTGTTATATACATTTCATTACATGGTTCTGCAAGGCATCTTAATGCATTGCGCTAGTTAAGAACAATAATTTTTTTACTCAATATTTTACATAGCCTACTGTTCCTGTAATTGACTGAAGGACAGCTATGCTGCCAGAAAGGCTAAACATTTTAAATTAAAATGAACAGAAATCACATCACAGAGCGAATTAGAATTATGATTCCAAGTATGTCATTTATCGAAATCAGCCGTCTGCCCCGACCTACTGCACTGTCTTGGGAATAGGAACACAAACACATATTGCCCAGCAGGTCGACACGGCTCCTTACAATACCACCACCCACAATTACAGCTGCACAAGCTCTACTTGTGTCCAATCGGCCCAATGAAATTTGCAGTCAATTATATCCTTCCACAACCATGAAAAATGGTCAATTAAGGAGACCGACCAGCATGACTTAATAATCCAAGAACACGGTTGCTGTTGAATTTTGAAATGCATTTGACACAGGCCAACAATTTTGTGGTATTCTACTGTGGAGTTCGACCTCCACTGATATGGCACATTAACATCCATCAACCTTGATACTGCACCAATCATGGTATTGATTACTTAAAAGCCAAATAAGAGGCAACAGGTCTTCCTGTGGTGGTAGTTTAAACAACCTTATTTATTACATGGACTGGATACCAACATCAAGGGCATCAGATCCAAATTTCAAAGTAAAACAAGAATAAATTTAAATGTAAACTGATCTTTGTGCAAATGGTCACTGAAAGAATCCTCTACTACGAACATGTCAGACTACACAGATATCTGGTCACTGATGCTCCAATTTCATCCTCTTTTGAACTATGCCTATAAGGTTTTCCTTCAAATACACGCTCATGAAGTGACTGCCTGACAGTCTCGTCAAGGCACCAGTCAGGTCTTACCTAGTTTATACCCCTTATAAAATCGACCATTTTGTCCCGCCTTCGCTGCCTCCGCCTCTTCCACTCGTTCAAACTGCACAAATCCATATCCACGGAACATGGACAAGGCTGTTAAAAAAGGAAGATTTTTTTCGTTTTTTTTTGTATTATTATTTTATTATGTTTTTTTTTTTAAAAAAGAGATCTCAAAAGCAAGAATGGTTTGAATCGAGCCATGTTAAGAGCACTAAACAGTCTCAAATAATTAAGTAATAACGCATCAATTATATTTGATATTTTAATCCTAAGCAGTCATATAGTATTACGAATAGATTTAACATGGATGTTGAAAATGTTTTTTTGAATGTGAGTGAAATCAGGAAATCTTTTGAGCACATCTAGGTTTAGGCACTGCGGCATCTACATTGAGATTAACTTTTCAGCGATGGTTCCTACTAACCATTGATCTTCCCATATGGTCTGAACACTTCTTCCAAATCCTTCGTGTCCATCAGAGTTGTCGGCAAATTTCCCACAAAAATCCTCCGCTCCAGGTCACGAGGGTCATTGCTGTTGGTCGTGTGCCGCACTGGGCTAGCACTACGGCTTCTTCTGCGAGACATCGCTATTGGTCTCAGGGCTGAGAACCTGTGCTTTCTCTGATGAACTCTAACTGGGCTTCCCCTATGTGCTAATGTGCGTTTAGTGGGTTACGTTTTCCTCGCAGGTCCTGAAATCACTGGTGGATCAACAGGGAGGAAGAAGAAGAGAGACATCCGCATGGATAAACCATCTCAAACAAACACAGCAAAAATAAAATATTTGGCACAACAGGGAGATGTATGATCAGCTGAATGGACAAGCAATTCACAAAACAAAAGTAGGCATCCTGAGGGTTGACCTTGTGTTTTATTTGGATCAGAGGAATCTAAGTCCAAAAAATATATGCGATATCAGGCCTAAATCGGAGGCAAGACAAAAAAAACACCAGACACCAAATATTAATGATTGGTAACTCTCCTAAGAGTGTGCTAAAACGATTACAAGAACAAACGATAATTGATTCTTGAACACCCTGTGGGGAGCAAATTAAATCTTCATAACTGCACTGCAGTTAAAGTATTGTGATATCACTGGTCCTTCCTTGATTCTCATCCATGACCTACACATGTCCAAAAATGCTTTATAATGGTCTTATCCACTGTTGCCATTTATAAAGCCATTACCTAGAGAGTAAGCCAGTTTACCTACTGGCCAAGTTCTTGAGAAGGACCAAAAAGACTTGCTCCAGATAAATTGGTCATCAGTCTCACAAAGTTGGGTTGATATGAAATCCGATTCAAATGCCAATATTTCCAAAATTGTTGAAGGGAGGACCCAAAATTAGATCTGCATACTCACAGCAGTGATCCATATTTGTCTAAAAATAATGTTTGCTAGGGCCTACTTACACATAAGAATAAACTATGCATTTGTGATCCGTAAAGCATGATTTCAAATTTCGCCTGAACCAAACTCACAAGAGCTCAATTACTAGTGCAGATTTTTTTGTTTGCACCATTCATTTTCAATAGACTGTATCCATCATCAGATTCGCGTAAAAAAACACACACACATTTATTTCTCGGTCAGATTTGTGCTTGTGACATCCAATTTGATGAAATGCGTGGACAGACCCAGTAAATGAGGGCTGACACTCGAATTGACGGCGTTCAGTACTTGTACAGTTCAGTACAAAATCGATTTGAAGGATAGAAAAAAATGTTTTGGGACAGGTGTTGAACGCCATGCGAAATTATGTAATATGACGAGTCTCAATCGAATGAAGAAGTCGTGTAAAAATTCAATCGCCTTCTTCACAAAACAAACACGGCGAAGTGTTAGACTGCATAACTGCAACACTACAAGACACACAAGAAAATCACTTCGGGAGGAGAGAATATCTGAAACATCTCATGAAATAGGCGGCCTACCTGGAGCCGGTCATCTTTTAGCCTAAGTCATATCAAGGCATGCAGAAGTAGCAGTACAATATAATACTATGGTTTAGTTAAATCCTGAAGATTAAGTCACAATCAAGCTAATGCCAAACTTGCCAAGTACACGACCCACTAATTTGCAACTGCTATCCGTGCAATCTATAACATTCACTCATTGGGCCATCATAATGTACACAGAACCAGCAGAGAAAAGGCCACAATTATCGGCCATTTTGTGGGCGCCTTAGCTTGTTGGCTAACAACCATGCGTTTCCATGCTACAGCCATCAGTCATTTACGGTGTAGACCAAACACACATGATGATATGCAAAAAGTCCACCATCGTGACTCGTACACTGGTTTTAATCAAATAGATCAAAATATATCCATATAAGCTATTGTGCAATTCTGTGAAGTGTGTACCATTCAAAGCTCGTTAACTGGCTAGCGATTAATTGAATAATTAACGTTATAGCAAGCACGAACAAGAGCTATCGTGAACGTTAAAAAGCAGCCGTGTTAGCCTACGGACGCTGACTAGCTATCCTAAGTCAAGGTCAATACCACAAATAATCCACTACCTCATTTCTAAAGTTTGCCCGTTTCACTAAAAACTAGCTCTGATACATTCATCACAACGCTATCGGCTAACCAGCAAAACAGTAACTTAAGACAGTGTGTTGACTCGGCTAGCTAACTAGGCTATGCTAACAGTTAGCTAACCTCCATAACGTTTGCAATCTTGGTTAAGTTGTTATGGTTGCAAGCCATTGCACAAATGCTGTTTAAACATCTAAGGTTAAAGAAAACGTTTATTTCACCATGTGTCAAATCTACATCCATTAGCCAAGCGTGCCGGCAAATCATCATAATTCATTATCAGTAAACCAGGAACGTTAACACTAGCACTACCGTCATGCTAACGTTAGCGTAGTAGCTACACGCTCAACCACAGACAACAAGGAAGTTAAACAAACTCGCTTGGTCACTCCAATACAAGCGCGACACAAATACTTTTCATTTCAATATTACGGTACGTAAAACATGTCATACCTTTACCCTACGATTTTCAGCGGGTCCGGACTCGACGCTCGCCCCCACAAAATAGGTCACTGCCTCACGAGATGGATGCTCAACAACGTTACCGTCCCTTGACTGCACGGACTTGCTAAAATGCTTGTAAGGTGTCGTAGCATTTTGTAGTTACGTCATTACTGCCTCCTGGCGCACGGGATGACAAAATTAATTGCAAAGAAGTCTCTGTGCAGTGTGGACATTTGAAAAGTTTTATCTGATCAAATCTGTAATAGAGCTGTATTAAGGTTATGGTTATATGATTTACTACAAGCAGACATTCATTAATTCATACGAATTCTTGTGTGAAATCACGTATTCTAGACACGTATTCTAGGCTACAACATCTGGATTCACAAACTAATTTCACCTGGAGTGCTGCTTGGGTGTAGACAAAGTATTCCTTTGGTGCTCATCAGTTTAGAGATCCAACACGATTTCAAATTTGGTAATAATAAGTCGAGGCTATCTTCATTGTTATATTATCTGCGACAGGTACATTTTGATTTGAAGACAAGATTGCGTTTGGTTTGCACAATACCTGAGTAATATATTAACCAAGTTTGCAGACTATAATAGATCTAACTACAGTCATTTTGCAAAGATTTTACAGCGCATCAGAGGATTCTACGCTCTGCTTTTCATCAGCCTGTTGCTAGGCAACAGTACACAAACCAGCTCGGGGAGATGCAGCCGATTTCATAGCAGCTAGATCGTTGAGGCCGACAATTTTGAAGGGTGAGTTATTTGAAGTCTATGTCAACACATGAATAACTTTAATATAAGCGTGTAGTCTATACGTGTAGGCTTCACATGCTGGCCATGTGATGTCTGACCTCAAGAACAATTAGTTGTAGGCATCACACCAATGCACTGCTGTCTGTCAGGACGTTATCAATGACACGCATTCATTCTGCTCTTTTCTTTGTCTTGTGTCTGTAATGATATACGTATGTTAGTAGGCTATTTTGATCACCTTGTAGATAAAAAAAAAAGTGAGCAATATTATCATGGACAGGTAGTGTGGCACTATCAGCATCCCAACTGGTAAGGCAACCATGCCGAAGAAAGGAGGAAAGGGTAAGCAGGCCGCAATGACTGAGGAGGAGAGGCTGGCCTACATGCAACAGAAAGCTCAGGCGGAGGAAGAGATGGCCAAACGGAAGGAGGACATGCTCACTCTGTTTCTGAAGGTAGGCTATGCTCGTATCGTCGTATGTCTCCGAAGTAGCCATTCTCCATTGGTAGGAAGATGGCCTGTGCATCGCTCTTGACTTGTTGTTTTAACCATTTCTAGGAGAAACTACAGAAGGAGGAGAAGAACAGCGCAGTGAACCTGCACAAGCTGACACAGCAGTGGCGAGCGGTGCTGAGACAGACCCGTGCCACAGAGCTGAGAAGGGATATCTCCATCCTCAGCCAAACCTTTGAGAGGGTGCTGGACCGCAAGGACAGTGTCATTAAGGTGCAGCAGGCAGGGGATTCTGGAAGAGTCGTATTTAGAAAGCACTTCAAACAGAAAGGTTATTAGGAACCTACCAGTACTGTGAGAGAATAAGAAGAACCTCCTTTGTGTTCTAGATGGCGACATTTATGTTGCCTAAGTAGTCCTGTCTGAAGTTAAAGTTAATGTAAAAGTAAGATAAAGTAAATGTGTGGCAGTGAAATTGGGACTATCATTGTAACAATGGCATAAGAGTTTAATCGTGTAGTGCTTTTCAAAACCCAACAAAATACAATGGTAAAGGCTCTTCCTCCATGTCATTCCATGGCAACAAAGTATAAACAAAGAATTCTCTCTTTTTCTTTCTCTCTCCCTGTGTGTGTCTCTATCTTTCTCTCTGCGTGTATGTCTCTCTCTCTCTCTCTCTCTCTTTCTTGGTCTGTCTGTCTCTCTCTCTTGGTCTGTCTGTCTGTCTCTCTCTCTCTCTCTCTCTCGGTCTGTCTCTTTCTCTCTCTCTCTTTCTCTCTATCTCTCTATCTGTCTCTCTCTCTCTCTCTCTCTCTCTCTCTAGAGTCTGGTGTGTGATGTGAACGAGGCGGAGCAGCAGTCGGCTCAGGCTCTGCGGGCGCACCTGAACTGCGCTGACCGGCTGCTGGAGTTGCAGAAGGGCCGGCTGGCCATCCTCGAGCTCAAGTGGACCTCCAGCCTTGAGGAGCTCATGTTGGAGTACAACACAGTCAGGTGCACCAAGACAAGAAACTGCATACAACTTTGTCGTATTACGATGACTTTGGTGTGCTTGTCCTAAGCCTTTTGCATATATGTGTGTGTGTGTGTGTGTGTGTGTGTGTGTGTGTGTATGTGTCTGTGCGTGCGTGTGTGCGTGTGTGTGTGTGTGCATGTGCATGTGCATGTGCATTCGTATGTGTGTTTTCATGTGTGTGTGTGTGTGTGTGTGTGTGTTTTCATGTGTGTGTGTGTTCATGTGTGTGTTTCCATGTGTGTGTGTGTGTGTGTGTTCATGTGTGTGTTTCCATGTGTGTGTGTGTGTGTGTGTTCATGTGTGTGTGGGTGTGTGCAGGGAGCACCTTGGGAGTCAGCACCAGCAGGACACAGCATATCTGGCAGATGTGACCTTTGCCATGGAGCAGCACTACGCTGAGCTGGACAATGAGGCCAAACAGGACTACCAGAGTATGCGGGATGACATCAAAAACAGGGTAATACTCCTTGACACACACACTCACACACACACACACACACACACACACACACACACACACACACGCACAAATTAAAACGCACATCAAAAACGGCAAAGGTACCTTCAACACTCACTGACACGCACACACACACACACACACACACACACACACACACACACACACACACACGCACACTTAGCCTAACAGACAGAGATACCTTATACCTATGCGTTGTGTGTATTTAAATTTTGTGCATGTGTATGTGTGTGTTTGTGTGTGTGTGTGTGTGTGTGTGCGTGTGTGTCCATGCGTGCGTGCGTGCGTGCGTGTGTGCCCCCCGCAGAACATCGAGGAGAAGCACGCTCTGCGGGTGCAGCTGGAGGGCACGGTGGAGGAGCTGTGGGGCCA